>NW_020537646.1:46387670-46443081 GCF_003426905.1 Ctenocephalides felis
CTCACCTTGTGCCTCCAGAGCGATTTCACCGAGTATGCGGTCTCTTAAACACTCGGCTATTTGAGTTATTGATGATAATAGTTATTTTCATTCTCATATTGTATTAATATTGAATTTAAATAAAAAATATGTATCATACACATCTCTCTTATTCATCATCTGCCTCTACTACCCCTCTTTCCCGTGGTTCTTCTGTACCATCGTCACTCTCATCTTTATGTATCTCTCTTACAGTCAAGTGCGAAACTTGAGTTTTTTGTTTTTCAGAAATATACTAAGTGTCAAGGTCGAAATGCGACACCTGAATTTAATATTTTGAACTATTTTTGATAACTATGAAAAACTATACATTCGATTTTTTGTGCCTCTTCTGGAATCGAACCGAGACACGCTGAGCAACCGTAGTCGTCACTTAACGATCTCGGCCAATTGGTTTTACAAAACCGTAGTCTTTTGTAAAAATATAAAGTGTTATTTTCAAACTGAAAGATATAAGTTTCCTAAAAAGGTTGTATGCCAAATGTGCGAATGGCCTAGGTCTTAAAGATACGGTTTAGGCCAGAATAACAATTCGAGATTCCCCAGTTCGAACCTCATTTATATAAAAAAAATTGAATTCAATAATTTTTCTAACTGTGTAAATAAATAAGATATATTGATAAATAATTAAATTTATTGAGTGTCAGTATTACAAAAATCGACATAATATATATGCATATATATATAAATATAAATGTATGAGTATGTGTATATGTATATGTATATGTATATGTATATGTATATATATATATATATATAATATGTATGTATATATATATATATATATATATAAGATTTTTGCTGGCCTCAAAGATTCGGTCAAGGTCGTTTATATGAATCTCTTTGACCTTGACCACATATAAATGACCTTGACCGAATCTTTGATGCCAGCAAAAAACTTTCGAAAAATTCCTATACAAAAATCGCGAAATTTACAAAAGTCGATTTTCTCGTCTCCTGAGCGAAAAACGGACGAAATTTTCCCCCCTGTAACCCCCCGCTTGAAATTCGCAAGGACCCACAGAATCGAATGAGCCCACTTTCAACCCCCAGGGTGAACATTTAATACTTTCATATCATCCCCCTGTGACCTTGATTCCAATCATGATGGTCGATCGTCGAAGAATGTCCTTCCAGTATTTGTCGTCGGACAATCTTGGTCGCCGTGGCCGAATCGGTTAGAGCGTTCAACTAGACTCCAACCCGAAGGAAGCTGGTTCGAATCCGACAATCCAAAAATATATAACATTTTCAAATTCATCGACTGGAAGAATCAAAGATTTCAAAGATGGATTTATCCAAAAACGGATAGCATTTTTGAAATCAGAGCCCTAAAATCTTTTGAAATCATTCAAAACATTTCTAAAATTACGAAAACAAATTCATTTTTTTTTTTTGACAAAATTCCGATGTAGCAACCAAAGATTTCGTTGTTTTGCAATGTGTGCCATTGAAGCCCTGAAGCTCATCAATCAGGATAATTTCGTCCATTTCATCAAAAAGACTTTGTTCAATTAGTTGTCGATTATATTTTCCTTCTACTATAGGGGAGACCCAGGTTGTAAAGTTCTTTTTAAGGCATTCTTATAAGTCATAGCACCTGTAATAAGAATAAAATTTATTCTGAGAATTACATCATAAATAGTATTATATGTTACTTAATACTAGGCTAGTAACATTAAATATGTATAAGTACAGCCGAATAATAAATCATTTATATTAATCTAATAATTTGATATCATTTTTCTATATTGAGTCCATAAATAGTAGTTTAAACAAAAGCGTGAATAGCAGTCTATGGTTTTAATATATTTTATAATTTATAAATCTAAATTTTATATATTTTTTTACTAATATGCCTGAAAAAACATTTTAAAGTTATTTGGCAAAATATAAAAAAAAACATCCAAAATCAATTATAGCTAATTATTAAACTCAATTTTAGTAAATTTTATCTAGGTTTTACTAATGTAAATAAATTTAAGAACACGTATTTAAAATTCTCTAGTTTATACTAAAATAAACAAATAAAAGTGTCCCGAATAAAATTTTCAAAATATTTGACAAAATGTGAAAAAAATTCCTACAACTAAATATTGAAAATTAGAAAAATATTAAGGTCAGCGTTTCGACTAGAACAAAATTTCCAAGTTATTTGATAAGACCTCACATATTGATACTTATTCGCATTTCAACCACAAATTATTCAAATGTTGATATCCAAGTGTGTAAAACAATTTATATTAAATTCTAGTAAATTTTACAAAGTTTATACTAAAATAAACAAATGAATGTGTCCGGTACAAAATTTCTAAGTTATTTGCAAACTGTAAAAATTATAAATGTAAATGTCGCATATTGCTAATTACTAAAAATT
This sequence comes from Ctenocephalides felis, assembly GCF_003426905.1. NCBI lineage: Eukaryota > Metazoa > Arthropoda > Insecta > Siphonaptera > Pulicidae > Ctenocephalides > Ctenocephalides felis. Next base: position 46,390,087 of record NW_020537646.1, read on the forward strand.
AATCAAAATATGCAAAAGCATTTTAAATTTAGTAAAATGTATTTAATAAAAACATGAATGAAACAGCTGTTAGCTTGCTAAAATCATTGTTCTTCTTTTGACTGACTCGAGTTACTGTAGAAGTATCAAATTCTAACAAAATATAGATAATTTAATTTTGTGCAAACTTCCTAAATATTTCATTAACATTGGACAAACAAATGATTTGTATTTTATCACTTATGATTCAAAAGAAAAAACATTACTTACAAAGAGCATATATATTTTTTGACCCATTTGTGATGTAGATATTGAATTATTAATAACAACTGTACTTATATTAACTATTATTGTTATAAAAAATAATACACTAATATTTGTTTTCAAAGAAAACATTCAAAAACTTAATTTCCTTGTATAAATAGCACACTTTTTGTTTGAGCAATGAAAAAAGTATTTTCCTCTTTTGAAATATTTCTTATTTTGAATAGTTTTAAAAAAGTAAGAAAAAATTAACTAAACCTGAGCTATTCACTTAATTATTAGACATTTCTTTAATTCATTAACATTTTTAAAACACATTTGAAAATAAACCTGTCACAACAGACATTTTTAACCTCAAAACAACTGTCAACAAAATTTTGACGTTTGAGTTTGACATTTCTACAATATAATTCAGTTTCGACGTTTAAAGTAACAAATTCATGTATTAAAAATTGTTTTGGACTTAAATCGATATAATTGATTATAATATATATCATAATGTGTTGAAAATGTATTTAACAAATATTTGTTTAGAATTTATGCCCAACAGTTTTGTCAAAATATTCATGATTCACAAACATTAACTACTTTGCCTTAAAATTAAAATATAAAACATTATTTAGTACTTACCTGATCACAAAACAGTACACTTTAACTTTAAATCTATTTACATTTGCGACATGGATAATTATTATTATGATAGAGTAACTTGTTCAACCAAGTCCCAGCACAGACACAGACTGTTGATTTATTTAAAATATTTACAACAGAAATTAAACATAGAGCACAGAACATATATTTATATAGACTGGTAACATAGTTTTTAGTATACACATACAGCAGTTAAGTTTAGTTTTCTTTCCATTTCTATTATCTGGATTGTTTTTATCAACTACATATATATAAAATTAATTAATAAAATAACATTTGCTAATTTTAATAAGCACATAAATTTATTTCATTAAAAGTACACAAATGAAATAAAAATATTAATTACTAATTAAATAAAATATACAAAATATTTCTAACATCCCTCTCTTGCATACAAAAATGTATATGATAGAAAAATTATTTAAATTCGCAATAATAACATCAAATTCATATTCTTCAACAATAGTTCATATTATTAATAATATAATGTTAAAACTAAGAAATTATTTGGACTAATTATATTCAATTATTTCATTTATACATATAATATGCATATAATCATGATTAATCATGTGCACCTCTCCTTGACCACACCATTGAGATCCATATAAATGACCTCAAACATATTATTGAGGGCAGCACAAAATTTCCAAAGAAGACTCAAAACGCAAAAATTTGTCAGAAGATTCCCAAAAAATGCAAAAAAAAATTTTGGGAAAAAAAAATCTGGAAAACAAAGTTTTAGCCGTTTTATTTATATGAAATATTCAAAGAAATCCACGGATTTTTTGACTAAGTTTTTGTGGTATTATTTTCAAATAAAATATTCAAAATTATCTATCCACGCATTATCCACGGATTTTTGGATATCTTTGAATATTTTATTTTATTAAATATGCCAAAACATCCACATTTTTCACCCACTTCAATCTTGTTGAAAAATCAAAGGCTATAATTTTTTACTCACTTCAATCTTCTTAAAAAAATCAAAGACATGGTTTTTCACTCAATTCAAACCTGTCAAAACATCTACATTTTTCAATCAGTTCAATATTGTTGAAAAATCAGACCATAAGTATGGTTTTCTTTCAGATAGAAAGAGAAAGAATTGATTCAATCTGAGATCGTCTAAGACAAAGATAAGGTCTAAGCAGTGGCGTCGGAACCAAATTTTTGATGGGTGAGCTCGTTTTTTTTTTACTTTTAGATAGACAGCCGGGTCTCGTTTTTTTTCTTTTAGAGATATTAGCCAATAATTTTTTGAAATTCATGGGGGGCTAAGCCCCCCCATCAAAATTCATGGGTGGGCCAAGCCCATGCAGCCCACGCGGTTCCGACGCCACTGGGTCTAAGACTTGAACCAGTCTTCCAAATTCGACGAATACGATCACTTTTCACTGCAACATGCAACAAACAAAACTGACAGCCCCCTGTTTATCTGTTCTAGATTATCCAAACTGAAACATACGACTTCGGCTTTAATATTAATATTAAATGTGAAAAAATATTTTATATGTCCATCAGATGAATTTAATTTGTATGTTTGAATTTTAGCTTTTATATACTGATCACGGAAAAAGATGTGAGGATGAAGTCACACACAAAGTACTGTAAATAGATTCACATGTTAATATTACAGGACTTAATTTCGTAATAGCCTATATTTATATTGTAAAAATGCTAGATGAATTATTTAAACATGAAATTGCTTTCTTTATTGTATAATAATTGGCTACGGCTAAAAATCATTGCACACAAACTAGTATCATGATTTTTAATATCATGATATTGAATTACTCTGCAAAAAGGGATCATTTTTCTGAGACTATGTTTAAACTAGTTGGTATTGGCATTTTGCCTTGAGACAAGTTACATGAACTTCCCGAAATGTATAAATGATCGATTTAATTAATAAAAAATAAATTAACTTATAAGTGATTAAAAGTATTCTGAGTGGATTTATTACCCATAACGAACACGTTAACTCGGAGTATTTTCTAAAAGCAAATTTTCAAAAATAAACCATTTTTATAATTGAACCAGTTTCCGTAGGACTTTAATGATTTAGTATGTTCATTGAGACCAAGTACTCTATTGTTATACCAAGCAAATCGTCTAATTTTAATTTTAACAAACGTCAAAAAACTACTCATTTTCTCAAACTTTGATGAATTTTTAAAATCAAACTACTTGTCTCAAGGCCGTAATATTTCAGTAAGTTCTATAAGGCCAGGATATATATCACCAAAAAAAGTTCCATAAAAATCGGTTTAAATTTCTTTTTCAACAGTTAATTTCCAACAGAAAACAGTTCGGTAGATTTTCCCCTAAAACTAATCAGTATCATTCTCAACTAATATCTTTCGAAAAGTTTTTGATTTCTTAAAATCGATTCGATAGTATGAGCTTAAATGTGGACGAAAGGTTTACCACTTTTTTCCAAATTACAAAGCTTGGCAGATCGTCGCACAAAACTGACGAACGATAGTCCTCATTGAGATACATCAAATGACTTTTAAATTTCTGAAATCGGTTCAGGCGTTTTTGAGAAAACGTCGATCAAAAGTCTAATTTTGACAAATGCCAAAAAAAACGATACTAATTTTTGCAAACTTTGACGAATTTTTAAAATTAAACGACTTGTCGTAGCTAGGACCGTAATATTTTAGTATGATCTATAAGACTATGGTATCTACCGTGAAAAAAATAATAATAAAAATCGTCGAAAAAAAAATTTTTAACACGTTATTACAAGAAAACGGCCCGGCCGATTTCTACCAAAAACTAATCAGCACGATTCCCAACCAATATCTTTGGAACAGTTTGTGAATTTTCAAAATCGATTCAGAATTGCGGGCTAAAACGTGGACGAAAATTTTTTCACTTTTCTGCTATTTATAAGGAAACGGCTTGACCGATCGTCGCCCAAAAGTGACAAACAATAATCCTCATCGAGATACATCGAATGGTTTTTAAATTTTTGAAATCGGTCCAGCCGTTTTTGAGAAAACGTCGATTTACGGCAAAAAATCTGTTCACACACACACACACATACTTTTTCCAAATAAGGTCTCATTCGGTTCAGAATGGCTTGAAACGTCGAGAAAACCTAAAATTAGCAAATCGGATTTTTTTATGAAAACATAAACTTCTCCTTCGGCAAGTTAATTAATTATTGTTTGTTAATATAGTACTTTTATTTGAAATTAATTTGGAAGATATAACAATATGCATTTAGTTCTAAGAGTGGATTTTTTTTAAATCGAAATAACGAAATTTTGAATTAAAAAGTTTATTTAAAGAGTCAAAATTAACTCTTAATTGCTTAAGCAACAATGATATTCATTAGAGCTTTTGTTACATTTTATTATAATTGTTTTTAATTATATACATTTCCTTAGATATATTATTATTTGTGTTTGAGTTATATTTTATTATTGCATAAAATGTATATGCAAGTGCACATGCAAATGCAATTTTAGTATTAGAGTTTAAAGAAATTTTGGTAACGAAAAAATTTGAATATTTTTATGGATTATAATTTATTAACAAGTATGATTACATTATCAACATTAATACAATGACATTGTTAAGTTATTTTATATATTATTTTCTTCGTATTATATTATATCATGTTGCGAAACAAAATCAGGGATTTGGTCTTAATTAATTACATTATAAAGAAAGATAAATTTATATATAAATAAAATATGACATTCGTTACAAATATAAAATCTAGAAGTAAGGTGAAAGAAAGGAATTGTATGAGATGTTTCATGAAATAATATTTTAATTGCACTTCAATTTACTTATTAACATAAGTATACTGACATGCCATTTCTGTCCAAATTATATTTAATCACTTAAAATACATGTAGTCAGCAATTTTTTAATATTAGATAAAAATAAGTTTCATGTGAATGTGATTGTATTATGGATTTTATAAATTAATATTTATCTATAGTATATGAATCATTTTCAAAAATATTTTTTAATTGCAATTTACATATTTACAAATTACATAGAACTGTTCATAATGATATTAAACAATATATACAGGCCCGAAATTCCACTAGTATGCAGGGAATAATCGACTTTATTTACATCTACATTATTGAGAATAAATACTTTTGACTCTCAGCAATAATCATCTTTGAAAATAAATTTAATCCAATATAAATTTATTGCAACTATACAATTGTTCAGCAAAATTGTTAATATTTTAATCATATTGGGTTTTTTATAATATAATATTGGAATTCTAATATACTTATGTGAGAAAAACAATAAATTATTTATAGAAGAAAAACTTAATATTGAATGTATAATACTTTTTATACTTGAAATAAAAAAATATAAAATGTCAAAGAATGAAGAGAATGTAGGGGCAAAAATATAGAAGTATAAATATTGTCACTTTTAAGAATAGAAAATATAAAATTTAGGCTCGTTCTATCTTAATTTAGTGTAACTAAATATTTATACTTTCCAACTTTTTAATATATAATTTTTTAAAATTGATAAAATCTTGGGAGTTATTATTTTCAACTATAGTGTTAAGTGTGTCTAATATGTACAACATTTATTAAAAATTGGAATGGTCAATCATTCAAAAATCATTTATGTAATATTTATGAACCCGAATGGATTTATAATTTTTTTTAAAATAAAAAAATTAAAACAAATTAATGACAACAGATTAAAATAAATAATTTAAAAGAGTGTGTCATATAAATAAAATTGAATTTTTTTTTACATTTTATGTTTAGAGAAATAATTTTGTATATACATTTCTCCAAACCTTCTTATCTTATTAAATGCCGAGGTCATTATTTTGTCTATATGCGCACCACCTTTCAACCATTAGTACCTAAAATAAGAGTAATATAATGATAATCCAAATATAAAAGAAAAAATCAAAACACATACCTGTAATAATTAGGTTTAAAAGGCCCAGCCTTATTTAGACCCATGTATTTGGCTTGCTCATCGGTCAGCTCTGTTAGATGAGCATCAAATGTCGGTAAATGCAAACTAGCCACATATTCATCTACAACATGTAATATAGTTTATATTTATTTTTTCAGTTCAAATAAATTAAAGTAATTAAACTAAAAACTAATTCTACATGTGACATTTTTCACACTTTTATTTATTTAAATTTATGTTATTATTTATCAATATTACTAGATGTTAATAATTTAACAGTTGTAATAATTATTGAAATTAAAAAAAAAAAAAATTATTAAAGCAAGTTGCTTGAACATCTCGTTACGTGTAAATAATAATAATTTATAATAATGAGCCCATGCAAAGACATAACTATACAACTACACGAACCTAAAAGCGCCTCCCGTAAATCCAAATTTTAATAAATGCTTTTAATCATACCACTTTTCGTTCGGTTATAATATACGAGAATGTTTATTATGACATCATACAAAGTTTTAAGAAAGCCATCAAAAAATTGTTTTACAACAGTAAGTTACGAAGAACAGATCATTACAAAAAACTAACTATCACGATATAACATCAGTTGGGACCCTTACCTTTCAACCTAAAATAAATTAAATATAATATATAATAAATTAAATATGATATGAAATGTAATTTAAAATAACTAATACTATTTAAGGAAACAAAAAAAAAAATCAGTTTTTTTAAATAAATCTTTTTTGTTTAATCAGAATTACTGACTTGTAATGAAAACAAGTAATTCGATGATATTATATCATATTTTTAACTTCCCGTAGGGTAAGTTATTGTAATGGGCCGAAAATCGAAATTGAAATTTTTTACATTTCTCGACGTTTTGAAGGTTTCTGAACGTTTTGGCATACCTCAGAAAAAATGGATGTGTGTGTGTGTGTGTGTATGTATGTATGGATACAAATTTCCAGTCATGTTTTCGGGCGCACTGATCAACCGATTTGAATGGTTCAAAAAACATTCGATTCCTATTGATAGGGAAAAGAGCTGATTAGTTTTTGGCGAAGGCAGGTCCAGCCGTTTCGGAGATACGGAGCAAAGAGTGCAGAAAATAGAAATCGACTTTTTGAGAGAACGGAGTATCCGATTTGAATGATCTAAAATACATTCAATTAGTAATGATTGGGAGAAGCGTCTATTAGTTTTTGGCAAAGGCAGGCCCAGCCATTTCGAAGATACGGAGCTAAATATGTAAGAAATGGCAGTTTTTGAGAGAACTAAGCGTCCGATTTAAATGATTCAAAGAACTTTCTGCTTGTCTTCACAAAATAATTGATTTTGGAAAAAAAAAATTGTATGATTTTTTTTTTTTTTTTTTTAGTTTTTTTTTTGTATATCGAAAATAATTCAGATTTTATTTTTATTCTGACTAAAGTTCTAATATAACTTAAACAAATAATTTTAAATTTGCAATTCAGTTTATATACTTCTTATAAATATTAGACAATGTTACAATATTTATAATAATCTATTTGAAAACATTCAGTATTCCTCGAACATTTCGTTACGGTACGGGAAGTTCCAGCAATTTGCCTTAAGGCACGATGCCACCCACCCCACTAGTTCATTCTATGTTTTTTCACTTCTAAGCATTTTAATTTCACTTCTAAGAATTTTAAAATTCAATATTTTTTTCATTAATAACTTAATAATTAGAACTTATATCAGCCAGTCAAAAATTTCATTTTTAAAATTTTTGCTAAATTGGTAATATTAAAAATGGAAGTTTGCAATCATAATACGGGAGGCCATTTTAAGCCCCCTATAGAATTTTGCAATTGGCAGTTTTCTCATTTATAAAGTATTGTTTCATATAAGCTTACACATTGCATAATTAGTTTCAAATATTTGATGGGTAGTTGTAATTTTATTTTAATGTAATTGCTAAGTTCCAATTTAAATCTATACACATTTTGAAATCTCGAGATAAACTAGGACAACAAATTAAAATCCGGGACATATATTGCATTTAAACAAATTCAACACATAAGGAGAAAATCTGAGACTGTCCCGGCCAGACTGGGACGTATGGTCGATTACCTTACTTAAATGTAATCTATGAATGATAGTGGGTTTAAAACCGTCCAAAAAACCGCAAATGTTTTTATTTAATATAATTGTAAATCTAATAATGATTAAATAAATATGAATGTAAAGTGAACAAACCCATTTTTTTCGGTAGAAGATATACATCAGACTTATAGCGTCCACTAGGAGCATTGAACAATTCTATCAAGGCCAATGCTTGAGTTGCTGATGTTATAGAAACAACAAATGAAGGAACACTGGAACATGATAGGTTCACCAATCTTCCTTCTGCAAGTAACACAATTCGTTTTCCATCAGGCCAGATAACATGATCTACTTGAGATCGAACTTTCTCCCATGTCAGATCAGGCGTTCTTAGGCTATTCTGTTGAATAGATGATATAAAATTAGTAAAATCAGAGTACAATAGCTCAATAAACGTGATGAAACTAATGCAAAAGATAACTAATTTGATATTAATTGTCTATGGAAAAAAATTTAGACTTATACGAACTTATTGAATTTGTCTTAAACAAATTTCCTTTGAATAAAATGAGTGCAATATTTTAATAAAGATAACTTAGCATGTGGTAAATATATAAATATATTTTCGCTAAAAGCAAGTAATCGCAAATATAATTGTTTTTGAAAAAAATGCATGCAAAATGCAGAATCTGGAGGTAGTACAGAAAGCTGCTCAGAGAATGAAGATATCTTGCAAAAAAAGGATAGTGTTGGATAGCACTTATTTAACTATTACAAAAACAAATCATATAATTGATGTAATGTATATTACTTCTTAAAAAAAATTTAATAAATATAACAATATTTATTATAAAATCATGATACGTAGCATGTTTTTTTGAATTCTTGGGACATAAACCTCTTTTTGTACTAGTTCTTTGTCCCATATAACACGGATTTGCATAACACACTACTTTTTTGGGACGTAACTACCATATTAATAATATACAAATATATAATAATAATAATAATGGGTAGTACTGCCATAAGGCAGGTCTGTGAACTAAGTTAAACTCGATTCAGGGAAGTAGTAGTGAGATATATATATATATATATATATATATATATATATATACATACGTGATACTTAAGAAACAGTAACTTAATCAAGAAATTACTTGAAAATATACATTAAAAAACACTTACAACATCAATTTCTGTATTAGAGTGTCCCATGTTACAGACGACACAGCCATTTTTCATTTTATCCATATGCTCCCTTGTCACAACATTTTTATTGCCAGTTGCTGTTACAACTATATCAACATTTCTTATAACCTCATTTAATTTCACCACTCTGAAGCCATCCATGCTATAAGACATTAATTGGCAAATTAAATATATAATGCATTTCAACTTTTTGTGAAATTTACTTTATTTTTTTTTTTTTATAATAAATAGCATAATGCAAAAACTTTAATAACATCTGCAAATAAATACTTACAAACGAATTCTAAAAAAATCAAATCAATCAAATCTAAGTTTAAGTCAAGTAAATTGTAAGATAAGATTTGTTGAGCATCCTAAATTTCTAGTGTTTTGTAAAATGGCACATGCAACACATCTCAAAAACAAAAAAATCATGTACTGTGTTGCATTTCTTAACAGTTTATGCTTATTTCTATCAAAACCATTCAGATTCAATTGTATATACTATTACTTAATATTAATTGAAATTTTTAATTTATTTGAATCATTTATTGTTAAGTATATAAAAACCCATTTAGATTTTTGTTCAAAATGAGTAATTCATTGATTAAAGTTAATTATATTATATAAATTCAATAACTAAATAAAAATGAACAAAGATCTCTGTTCTGATCAAAAGTCAACTGTTACATTTGATTTATTAGATTTTGGTGTTAAAATGTAAATACTTACCTAGCTTGTAAGGCACAAATAGGATCTATCTCTGTTATATAAACTATGCAACCAAGACCTTTCAGGGCTTGGCAGCAGCCTTTACCAACCTCTCCATAACCACATAATACAACTTGTTTACCACCAAACATAACATCCGTTGAACGCTTCAAGCTAAAATTAGCAAATAAATAAAAAATATATATTTAAATAAAATACAAATTACATGCTATTAATTAAAATAATTTTAACTGAATATGAAAAAGCAATATATAAAAAAGCTGAATAATCTGAACCAAATTGAATAAAACTTTGATTTTATTGTATCAGTTTTTCCAATAAAATTATTTTACAATAAGTACCTGTCAATAATTGACTCACGACAGCTATACAGATTATCAAACTTCGTCTTTGTAACTGAGTCATTCACATTCATGGCTGGTACAGTTAGTTTACCACCTTTAGATAACTGATATAGTCTATGTACTCCTGTAACACTTTCTTCAACAATTCCTGAAAATAAATTGTTATCTTACTTTCTCATTTTCAACAAAAATATTTTCTGCGTTAGTATCTATTCGGGACCTCCAACGTACCTTTGATCATTTTAAACATGGTTGGATACTTTTTTAGCATCAAATGCGTGGCATCACCGCCGTCATCTAGAATCATATTTGGTTGCCAATTTTCTGCGTTTACACATTTGTCGATGCACCACCAGAAGTCTTCTTCTGATTCACCACGCCATGCAAATATTGCAAATCCTGCTTCAGCCAATGCCGCTGCGACTTCATTCTAAAAATTCAAGGAACGACACATGAAATACCAGAAACTTATTAGTCAATTATTTTTATTTCTAAAATTTGGCATGATGTTATGTTTTTTAAATGTTCAAAAAGATATGTACTATTAGAATTTTTTTAATATGGATATTTGTTTACAAATAATCAATATATTAGTTTATTATATCTTTTTTTTTAAAGGACTGACACTGATCAATATCAGATCCGCTTGACTAAAGCGTGCTTTGGACTAATGAAATAATTTCCTCTCACATATATAACACATTCATTAAAAGTGTATGGAAAACTTCCTTGCCAAAGTATTCCTTGTGATATCAATTTAATGACGTTTTTAACTTCCAGTGGTGAATTATAGTAAACGCAAAAAAATCAAAAATCAAAATATTTGCATATCTTTACGTTTTGAAGGTTTCTGAACATTTTGGCATACCTCAGAAAAAATATATATGTGTGTGTATATGCATATGTGGATACAATTTTTCGACCACGATTTGGGGCGCACGGATCAACCGATTTGCTGATTCAAACTACATTCGATTCATATTGCTGAAGCGCTGGTTATTTTTTGGCGAAAAAAGCCCACCCGTTTCGAAGATACGGGGCAACAAATGCCAAAAACGGTAATTCAGTTTTTGAAAGAACGGAGTGTTTGAATTTTTGGAAAAACAGGTTCAGCGGTTTTGGAGATACAGAAGAAAAAATAAAAAAGAAATGCAAAAATGATCATTAGACATATATTAATCAAATTATCAGATATTTTATAGTAATTTTAAAATGAGTACTAATTTTTTTACAGTTTTCTTAGATTCTGTACCAAGATTTTTAATTTTTACAGTTCACTTATAAGGTTCACACAAATTTCAAAATTTTCAGAAAAGAATTTTTCTCAAAATTTTCAAAAATACGCATACAAAGTTTTCTACTTTGAATATAAATTGTAAACTTACAATTTCATTTAATTATATATATATTTCATATGCGTAATTCTAATCGTGAGGAAATATCCTCAGATTGATTCATTGTAAACATTCTCAATGCTTTATGCGATAAGATCGTCGCTACATAATATGAGCGATATATAGTATTGATAATTATCTATTTGAAAATATTTATAACAATTGTCATTAATCACTGAATAGTATTTATTGATTACTGATTTTTTTCCCTCGAATATTTAATTCTGGTACGGGAAGTACTAACAATTTGCCTTAAGGCAGGATGCCATGCACCACTAGTTCTGAATGTAATGTTGAGTATTTATATTATTAATTTATACGTATTGTTGTATTTATTTGTCATATTTATTATTTGTTGTACTAAATAAAGTTTAAAAAGAAATAATGCGCAATGCTTACTTGTGTGGAATAAATATTGCAGGCGGCCCAACGAACTTGTGCACCAAGTACTGCAAGTGTTTCAATAAGTACCGCCGTTTGCGCATTAATATGGGTGCAGCCTACAATTTAGCATTCTTCAAAGGCTTATCATCGCCAGCTCTTCTTCGCAAAGCCATGATTCCAGGCATTTCTGACATAAATAAAAAACATATATTGTAAAACAAGGTATTTTAAATATCAGGGAATGTCATACATTGGCATCATTATAAACATGAATCGCTTCCTACGTTAGTGTTCAGTCTTAATTAAATAAAAGGTGCGAATTTATAAATGTCTGATTTTTGAAAATAAAAATCAGTTTTTTTTAATTATCATTAGTTTTTAATCTTCTTATAACGTTAACACAATGATTTACAAATCTGAACAGTTTGAGAAATTATTGAGAATTAGTAGTAGAAATAGTATTTTATATATAAATTATATAATAATTACAAAACGAATAAAACATTTTTTTACCATAGTTGCACTACAGTTTCTGCAATCATTTATCGCATACGTTAATTTGAAGTCGATTCGAAGATAAAAGACATTATCAAGAAATCTAATCATATTAATGACTAATTAAAATGCGATGAGCAGATTATCAGTAAAAGCTAATTCACCATTTAAAAGAGCGCTAAATTCAAACACCTATATTCCTTAATTGTACCAAAAATAAAGATTCAAAAAATGTAAATACCTTGTTCGGCAATTTCGATTTCTCGACGGCCAAATGCATGTTGATCAATGTTGCGCACGCAGAAGTCTGCATGGCCGCTTGAACTTTTCTTTTTTGTATTTTCTCTTGGTGAAAAATCATCATCTTCAGAGCTGCTAGCTACATGCAAAATATGTTATACAATTTCCAACAAAAAAAATAATTTGATTTAGAGCTCAATTTCAGACATAGCCCACGTGTTCATATTAGGATGGCAAAAAGTATAATTGATTTACGCAATATTTTCTTGGTCGTTGCCCATTTGAATGCAGAAAGCAATAAATCATCAAAAGTAACAATAAAATTCCCAATACAAGGCAGGAAAAATACCTTGCATATCAAAAATATATGGAAAGACGCCAGTGCCAATACTGGTTTTCAAATCTTCTCCCGGAAATGTCTAAGGTAAGATTTAAAAGCTGATAAACACATGATATAGATTAGGTTATGCAAACCGGTAAATTACCACAAGCAAGGATTGGTTTAAATTATCAAATTCAACTGTTCAAGACCACTTCAAAAACCTGATTCAATCTCGAAGTTTAATATATATGGATTCCCATATTGATATAAATATATTTCGTAAGAGTTGTATCGTTTACTTCTCAAACGTCAGGAAAATCATCCATTTGTGAGGAGCGTCATCACTGTGGACGAAAAATGGGTTATGTATAACAACGACAAAACAATTATTCATTATACGAAAACTTTTGACATAAAGAACTAAGCCATGTATAAACAAAATAACCATTTTTATGAAGTATTTAGGTATAGTATATTTATAAAAAAAGTCAATGTTTGGGACTTCGACAGAATTCAAGAAATCAGTAAAACATGATAGGAAAAAAATTCATGGGTGTGTCTCTGAAATTATTTTCCAAAAAAGAAAATAATGTTTGTCAGAAATAATAAAACAAACGTTGAGATTAATAAATATTGGAATTAAAACCACGAAACAATATGTATGAAAATTCTGAAAATATAATTTTTAGTAATATTTGTTATAAATAATTAATTTATACTTAAAATCATGAAGAGTTATTTACCCGAACTATAAGAATCAGTTGAGGACGCCGACAGAGACCTACTTCTGTACCTCGAAGTTTTCTTGAGTGCTCCTGAAGTTTTATTGTCCTGTAATTTAATACCTCACGTTACAATACTAAAATAAAATATTCAAGAAACAACATACTACATAATAATTTCATCCTTGTACAGTTTTTATACGGCGCATTTGAACATGTTAAAAACCATTGAAGGAGCGAGTACATGAAACACATATTTTGTTACAAATTACAAAACAATTTGTTACAAAAAATTAACATGTTTTCCCATTTTTAAATCAAGGGTTGATTGAAAACGATTGCAACCCAATGACGCCGGAGAGAAAAGTTCTGTGAGGATGTCAAAAAACCGCTCAGTATTTACTGGAACAGCCTTTAATCTTCTATCTTTTAAAGTATAGCCCAGTAATGCCTTCTATTGACAACGACGCCCATACAGGAATCTTGGGGTTTTCGTGCTTCAATTTAAGATTAGTGTCACTCCAATACGTGCAATTTAGTCTGTTTACGACTACGTATTCAGTGGTGGAAGTGCGCATACCTTATCAATTGATACAGTATAGTATAATTTGTGGAGGAATGTGGTGATATTAAATTTTAGGTTTTATTTTCACACAGTTGATAAACTGTCTTTACAGCAAATTCGATGTAATAAGAATTACGAAGAATTACATTCTACAAGATTATTTGAATATATGTTACGATTGCCAATTAATTAATATCTCGATATTAATTATGCATTTGAAATGTTAATTAAATGAAAGAAACAGTGTTCAGTTACTTACTGATCATAATATAATGATATGTTATAATTAATAAACATGAAAAGAAATTAGGTGTTCAACTATTTATATTGAAGAGAAAGAGTTCACCAAAACCTAGTCGATGCGATTTCCACTTGATATTTCCACTTTTCACGTTATATGTATAAGACTATAAGACATAACAAACTTTCAAATTCTCAAGTTCCATTATTTCAAACATCTTTAATTAAAATTTCAAACATTTTTATAATTCAACCACTTTTCGTAGGCTTTAATATTTAAAAATATTTAGTTCAGAAACATAAAATTAGCGAATGGCGAAAATCAACCTCTTGTGCGAATAAATAGTAATAATAATAATAATGAAAATAATTAAAGATTGTTCATACGGTGTTCATTGGGTATTTTTCTAAAAATATTATCAAAGACATGTAATTATCAATCTTTTTTTGTATTTTTCCAGTAATTAATTAATTACTTATTAGTTAATCAGTGTGTAAAGCCATCTTATGTCTGCTCTGCAGATGATGCTAAATATGAATATTATTTTTTTAAACGCAGTTAAAAATAATCATTTAATTTTTAACACAAAAATAATATTAAATATTGTTTTTATATAAAATAATAATTTATTATACTTTAAATTAGGCATGGTCGACTCAATAAACTATAATTAAGCGCAACTTCAAAATTACTTATCCAATTTAAAGAATGAGTTAATAATAATTCTTAAAAGAATCATATACCAATATAATCACCTATATGAATTGTATTTATAATAAATAATTAAGCCACACATTTATTATTAATGTAAGGATATATTGGAAAACTTCAAGAAAACACTTATTTTGCACCGGTTTTAAATATGGTATTTGCATTCGATTTTCCATCAAAAGGTACTCACTTTAATAAACATTTTAAAATAAAAATAGACAACTGGGTTTCGGATGTAGAAAGACACAAAAAATATTGTATAGTATCACAAAAAAGTAGTTCGCAAACTTCTTCTGAAAGAATAGAACGTATGTACAATATTATATACCCATTCGGCTAAATCAAACAATACCTGGGAGATCGCATCAATAAAATGGGTCTGTAGAAATCTGCTTACTTATCAGTAATAAATTCACAAGCGAGATAACTGAACAAAGTGTGATATCAAAATAATTAAGATAATGATACAAGTGCTGTTGACATTAGAAATTGATATTAGATAAGCATTTTACGTTATATTAATAGTATTGCTACTGAATGTTAAAAATGTAATTAACATCCACACAGACGATAGCCGAATTTAACTGAAACATCTACAGAAAATATTTTAGCCAAGGGCAAAGTTATAAAATATAAATAATGGATCTGCAACCACAAGATTCTATTCTCGTTTTGAACAGCTTGATATCGAGAAGTAGTGATATCACTTTGCATTTGAAAATATAGATCCAAATATGATTTCAACTGAAATTAACTAATATATATATATATATATATATATATATATATATATTAGGGTCGTCCTTAATGTGGACATTTTCAAATTTCCTTGCTCCCAAGGGCTCAAATGGTTCCAAATTGATAAAAAACAATTCTCTGAAAGTTTTAGCTCTTAATGTTATCTTTTAGATAAAGCGCAATTCAATAAAAGTTTTGTATGGAAATAGCATAAAAAAAAATTTCAAAAATGTTGCAGAGTGTCGAATTTTCAATGAAAAAATGACACAAATTTTCACTTTTAATTCATTTGTCGCTAAGTTACACCTAAACATTTTTTTTTTATTTTTCAAATTTTTTTTCAGGCTATTTTCATACAAAGTTTGATTGAATTGCGCATTATCTAAAAGTTAATATTAAGAGCTAAAACTTTTAGATAATTGTTTTTTATCAATTTGGAACCATTTGAGCTCTTGGGAGCAAGGAAATTCGAAAATGTCCATATTAAGGACCACCCTAATATATATATATATATATATATATATATGTATATATGTGTATATATATATATGTATATATATATATATATATATATATTATATCACATCTCTATTACAAATATCCTCATCACAAAAATAATGGCCAACCAATAGGTTTCCTTCTAATAACATTAGGGAATTTTAGACACACGTGATACATTAAAAAAATGCAAGCAAATGGTAAAACATTCAGAAAAATATAGTATTGCTTAATATAACACACTAATATTAGTATTAGTGGTAAGAAGTATAACTGATACAAAATTTTCGTTCACGCTAAACAAACCATAAAACTTTCAACATTTTTTCGTTCATTTTGATATCAATACAACATTATACTAAGGACATTAGTTGCTTCAATCTAAAATCTAAAATTAATTTCGGCGCTTATCCAACTTATAAAATTATCTTATTTGTATTGCGATCAATATTACAATAAAAAAGCGACACTTTTCAATACCTCCAACTTTACAATAAAACTGTAGGTATCATTCTACAAGGTAACGTATACAATAGCATGGAATGCTATAATATTTAAAACTTTTAAAAATATGTTCATATTTCTCTATAATAGATAATGAGTTGTTACGTCACATAAAATGCCATAAAATAATCATAAAAGACACATCACAAAATTAAACATAATGCATTATTATTACACGTGCAAATATTATATAAATATAACAAAAATAGAAAATTAAATAGTACATTTTAGCATTATTTCCAGAAGCGAATGATAATTGAAATGTTTTATATAGATTATTAAATCGACATACAAAATGCTTTCAAAACAAGAAAATGAAAAAAAAATTGACTGTTCGATAAAGGTAATATATACGTAATAGCCGGTTAATTTAATCCTAAAATCAGGGTGAAAGTTACTATAATTCATAATGGGATTTAACATGGCAAAATTATTTAAAACACAATTATAAAAAAAATCTCAAAAGCCCTCATCGATCCGATGCGAGCTAAAAAGAATGCACATGGTCAAAGGTAAAAAACGATCCTTTTGCGATTTTTAACTAAATGGTCAGTTTTGAGACGATATTGTAGAGCATAAAATTATCTGCAAAAAATGCATCAATACTTTTTTTGCTCAGGGCCACCGTTTTAAAGATATATCTGGCTCTGAGGAGGATCTGAAAAAAAGAAGAAGAAGGAGATAATCAAGAAAAACGATACGGAAAAGATGTAGAAACATTTGAAAATTATGACTATAATTATCGCTTTTATTTTTACCAACCCATATTCACAAATATTATTTTGCAAGTGATCCGAAACAAACAAAATCACAACAGACCCGTGAAATAATCTGCTTTTAAAAACACTTAAAAAACCCAGATAAGCACACTACCTCAAGGTGGCGTTTAAACGTACTTTTCAAATTTAAAACGGTGGCTCTGAGCAAAAAAAGTATTGATGCATTTTTTGTAGATAATTTTATGCTTCACAATATTGTCTCAAGTAATTTTGCGACAAAACTAACTATTTAGCTAAAAATCGCAAAAGGGTATTTTTTTTACCTCGACCATGTGCCATTTTTTATAATTGTATTTTAAACAATTTTGCAAAGTTACAACCCATAAGAATTATTGTAACCTTGAATGCGTAAATTGACCGGGCTATAATATAAAACAGCAATAAGAAAAAAAGGATTCTGGTTCGTATTATTAACGATCAAAACGATCCTGATAATACTATAACAATAAACTAAAAATGGTTCAGACATTTATTATCTTTATTATTATTATTTATAATCGAATAAATATCAACCTGGCAAAAAATAGCATACTTCTTAATAATGGTAATAGACAATCATATGTGATTTAATATATGGTTCAAATCAATAGATTTAAACCATATAATAAATCGCATAACAAGATTAAACTAATAAAAATATATACATCAGTAATAAAAGCAAAGCGAGTAATTAACACAAAGATTTCAAGAAATATATAAATATAAGGTAATGTGTAGAACGGTATGGAAATAAAAGCAATTTCGTGCAAAGACATGGCCAAAAATATAATCCAGTCAAGATATAAAATTGATTTTTTCAAGAATTATATCATAGAAATTTGAATAATTACAGTTTTAGTGCGATTGGCAAATTAACACTCCCACACACAAATTTATAAACACATAAGCATATATATACATACGGATATACACACATATGGATATAGAGATTTAATATATATATATATATATATATATATATATATATATATATATTAACTATTAGTGTATATATAGTAAGTTTAATATATGCTAACGATAAGTGAATAATTTGCACCACAAAAAACGAGCAGAGAACACCGACACAAATAGCCAAACGGTGCGACATTAAAGCTTACCAATGGAATGGATCTCTGGCCAATGACAGTGCTGACAGTGTTCAAAGCCTAAAACACGAAACGTATTAGCGAAATAAACATCGCAAAACAAACTAAAAAACCAAATAATTTTTGTTAATTTCTGCCAAATTTCTTTCTTGCATAACTTACAATAAGCTATGTTTTCGGAAAAACGGCTAAAACCAATTTGGATGGTTCAAAAAGCATTCGATTCGTATTTTTATGCCCCGAGTCCATCCTATTGATAAATGTAGTTAATCGCAATTGGGTATGTAAACTATCACGTTTCATTGTACTCGAAATTTTAATAAAATCGAGATTTTTTAACGTACTCAGTTACAAATAGTACAAAATTTAAAAAAGAAAGAACATAGTACTTTGGGATCGTTCAAGTATTACGTAAGCAGATTTATTACAATTACTTACCCCCCCCATCCCCCTTGTCAGCAAAAGTAAGCAAAGCTCTTACCCCCTACCCCCATGCTTACGTAAACATTTTGCAATTAATTTAAAAAATAAATATACTATCTATGACTAATCATCATCCAGACTCCCCTGCCCCCCAGGTCAACCCAAAATAAGCAAATCAACAACCTCCCCGCCCCCCGATAGTGCTTACGTAATACTTGAACGGCCCCTTTGGGGTTAAACATTACTATTACATAATCTCCCATCAACAATATTTTTTACTGTAATTGATTTAATCTTTTCAATACTTTACATTTGTTCGCTAACTTTTCGGAAAATAAAACATCATCGTAAAATGTTTTCTTTCTGTTCCGCAAAAGTATCTATAACATAAGAGGGCGTCTATTAATCACGTTAGCGAGTTTTTATGAATTTCCCAAGAAAATTAAAGCCAGTTAAAGACTGCAAAATTCTGAAAATTGTAATATGTCCAATACGATGATAAAATATATTCACAGACGCTCATATATATTCGTAAAAGCTCGTCATCATGTTATTTTACCTTCCTCTGACGAGTTTTCGAAAACTCAGTGGTGATGCACCATTTTTGTTGCTGCATTATTTGCATCTAGTTTTAAATTCCCAAAATTATGCCTTTAGTCTTAATTTTTCTAGACTAAGTTTCAAACGTTTTAATACATTTAAAAAATCAATTGCTTTAGATTTGGATCAATGTCTTTAGATTGAGAATTTCTTTAGAAGCTTCATCGATAAATTGTGGGATATTAAAATGAAAAACCAATAAGATAATAAAATTGTAGATTTCAACCTTTTTTTTAAGTGAAACAGCTTCATTTTTATCACCTGCTTTGTAATATTATAGAATCATTTTTGTAAGTGCTTCTTGGATTTCGAAAAAACTATCTTTTAAATAAAAAACGGTCATAATATTATGTTCTACTCATCTAGTAGGATTTAATGTTTTATTGTTTATTAAAGTTGATGAATCACTTTTGTTATCTACATATATATAAAAATAAGTCGGGTTTTCCTTCCTGACAATATAACTCCATAACGCACAAACCGATTTCGCCAATTTTGCATTCGTTGGAAAGGTCTCGGGCTCCATAAGGTTTATAGCTTTATAGTGGTGCATGGCATAATAATGTACACGCACTGAATTTCACCATTCAATCAAAAATTTCTGGCGATTTGGTGACATACCAATGATTCCGACT
The DNA here is from genome assembly GCF_003426905.1 of Ctenocephalides felis. NCBI lineage: Eukaryota > Metazoa > Arthropoda > Insecta > Siphonaptera > Pulicidae > Ctenocephalides > Ctenocephalides felis. The sequence continues at coordinate 46,410,583 of NW_020537646.1, forward strand.
GGTCTTCCGATTGACTTTAAACGATTGCAATTACCTCATCTTTCTCACGAAACCATCTGGTGGCGAAACGGAGTTCGTCGGGTTTGCTAGTTAGATATAAATCTTAATAAAATATTCGATCTTTTGTTTAAAAAAAAACAAAAGTTAAAAATAACAAGTGAAAATCTGAAAAATCACCACAAAAACAAAACTCTGTGCATGTGCTTGAAATAGAAGATATTTGAATATATCTATGTTTTAAATATGAAGAAATACATCATAAAAATAAGACCCGAGAACTAGGAACTTAAGGGGGTCTTCCTATGTGATGAGTTGAAAAAATCGATTTTTTTTTCTTTTCATATTTCGGTAGATTACACCTTTAAAAATAACATATTAAAATTTCAAATCGATATCTCAAATAGTTTTTGAAAATTTAAAAAGTATACATATAGTATATAGTACAACGATCATTTTATCTTTAAACGCGTTTTTCTCAAAACTGTGTTTTTCAAACTTTCCTCCATTGTATCTCAGAAACGGCTGGACCGAATTACTTGAAATTTACAGGGCACACTCAATCTGTTTAAACGCATAGAATGAAAATTTTCAAACCTTCGATTTTTTTATAGCAAAAAACAAATAAAAAGCGCCTAATTTGCAACTTTTATTTCAAATGTCTATCAAAAATCCATTTTTTTTGTATTCATTTGATTATAGGTCATTCCGTGCTTTTAAGCCTACAAATTAAAACGCTGTTTATTTTTTTTTGGTCAGATAAGCCGATCAGCCGGAATCGTGGAGACAGTGGGAGCTCTTTTTTCGAGGCGGGTTGTTCAGAGCGCTGTAACTCTAGTTTGACTAAATATTTTTAGCTGAAATTTTATATTTATACTGTCCAAATATGTGTTAATAAATGATAAAAAACTTGAATCTCTAAATATTTACTGGTCGTAGAAAAAAAATCCTAAAATATCCCTAAAAAACAGGCCGTCACATAGGAAGACCCCCTTAATGTGATTTCATGAAGAATATGAAATATATCCTGCACTAGTATACAAACCGATTCACATCAAGATATGAATTTTCGTTATCGTTAAAATATATCATTTGGTAATCAAACTTTTGTGAAGTGTTGCCGAACACATTGCTTTAACAAAAGAAATTATGAGCAACAAAATAATAAATGCAATGAAATTTATTTACCTAATGTTTTACGTCTTCTCGATGTATTATCTTCTCGTGCGAGAGATGGAGATGGAAAATTTTCAAAATATCAGATCATTGAAATATTGTTCAACACATACAGATGCTCGAATGTGAAAGTGATTTTTTATGCTATTCAAAATATTTCGTACAATAAATGTTAATAAAGTACAAACAAAAGATGTCTAAATTCAAAAGTCTACAGTCAAAAAATCATTTTGGTTTTAGTTGCATTCGATCAAATCTATTTTAAAATTTCAAATCGTGTACAGATAGAAACTAAAACTAGGATATCATAACAGTACCACTTAATATAAAAAAGATTCCGAGTAACAATTATTCTGAAGCCTACATACATTCATAAAAAATCTCTATTTGCTTGTTATCATCTATCAAAACTACAGTTGATGTATTGATTATACTAATTCAATGTTATTTCTTCGGGACTAGTATACTCGCAATTATGCAAAAATATTCATGTAAACAATTAAAGAGTCAAAGCACTCATAAGTGAATAAATTATGTGAATTTCTGAAACATACTATTTAGGTATTATACTATTTGAGCAATATATAAGCGATACATAAGCTATTGCCTAGGGCTTAAGCGGTTTTGGGAGGCAGAGCAAGTGGTCGACAAGATAGTTCTGCAACTATCTTATATCAATATTTAATACTGTAACTTAAATATTGACTAAGTTATAAGTAGCATTTTGCCTTGAGGCAAGTTGCATAAGCTTTCCGATACGTGCACATTATAAACTTAAACAAGAAGAATTGAGTTTTAAATATTTAGGCAAAATGTTCAACTGTTATTTCAAAAATAAAATTTTCGCTTTCACTAAAAAATAAGCAATTTTACTACACGATTATATAGATCTAAGATTTGTACGCTAACAATTTATAAAAGCAATCATTATTACCAATTTTTACTACTAATTACGAAGCACAAAAATAGAAAAAATTACAAACTTGTTCATAAACACTAATAGTACCAAGTAATGATAAAAAATGTTTTTCGTGCATTTTTTGATAATCAACATTTTATTTAAATTGGCCTAGAGCTATTTTTTTCCAAAAACTTTCATCTACTAGTATGAGTCAATTTGGCTCACTTCAGTAAAAAATAGGTATATAACCACATCCGTAAATCTAATGTTAATTAACATTTCAGTTTTTGATTAACATACGAATAAAGTAATCAAAACATTTCATTTCAAGCATTTAATGCTTATTATAAAGTAGAAAATGTGTGTTCTGCAACCACAAGATACTGAGTTCAAATCTCATTTTTACTAATTCATAAAAAACAACTAATGCTCATTCAGATCATTCGTGAAAACCAAGTTGTCTATCACGAACGCGCAGCATAACTATGTTAATTAAAAACATTTAAAGTAAGAGAAAAAGCCAATAACGTGCTGAGCATAAGTTATTTTTAAAACTATGAATTGCCTAATAATACTATTTATATGTTAATATTTGCTTAAAGAATTAGTGGTGTATAGAGTAAATTATGTTGTACAATTGGTCCATCTTAATCATCCGTATCACATGATATTCATAATAACGCTTGAACTTCAATCATTGTGTTATATATAATAGTGATTATTATAATTTACTAATTATATAAAGGAACACAATATGACAAATAAATTTTATAATTAGGGTGATCAATCAGTTAATGATATTATTAACTTAATGAGGTGCCATACAGAACCCACTTATGTGTGATTACAAGCATTATTATAGATAATTATAGATTAATACTATCATTACGAAAATGTTTTCTTCAGTAATGACTACTGCCAGCAAGCCGCTAAGGTAGGTGCACCTACTTGATGCACAAAAAATTTCAGACTTTCCATTCGTTATCAATGAAAATATATTTCAAAAATAAAAATTACACTTCTAAAGTACTAAAAATTACAATAACATTTAACTCAGTGATAAATATTCAAGCAATGTCTACTTTAGGGATACTGGATGATGTCGTCTATAGGAAAAACTCGACACTAGTAACGAAAGTCTTAAGAAGATGCTTTGTACGATTTTACAAATTTTATTGTATAAAAATTATATAAAAATGTTTTTCTTTAATTTGATCATTTTTGAGTTTTGTTTAGACATTTTAGGGAAATGATTTAGAGACAAACATTTGCAAAATATATGAGCTCATCAAAAAAATCTATATTTCTGATTAAAAAAATATTGAAAAACTTATCTTTGTATAGTTTTCGAGCTTGACACCATTTTTTTTAATTTTCAGTATTAATATTTAACACTTCAAAATATTTGACGCATTACAATAACTTCGAAAAATAATATTCATATTTAAATTTACGAAAACTTTCGAATTTCATACAAAGTTTAAAATCGTATTCTAATAACTTTCACAGCATCAATTATCTTAATGACTTTATAAACGAATTTTTAATTTATAATTTATCGATTTTTTTAATATAAACTCGATACTGATACTTTGAGATTAAAAGGGTTAAGGGGGTATTCTTGTGTAGAAATTCAAAGAAATCGATTTTTTTTATTTCATATTTTCAAAGTTTAACTATCTAAGAATATGGGTACGAGAAGGTTTTTGAAAATTTGAATTATTTTCGGAGATATAGGCATTTTACTGACTCGGGCTCCATACTGGTTTGGCCTCACAAAACTTTACATGCGTTTTTCTCAGAACAGACTTTTTCAGTACTGTTGACACGATTTCTCGAGTTTTAATCGACCGATTCACTTGAAATGTTCAGAGAGTCTTGTTTATAGACCTATCTATAGCCCGAACTAGGATTATCCTCAAATTCCAATTTTTACTATTTTTAAAAAAATCGAGAAACTCAAAAAAAACTGTAAAAAAAACACTTTTTTTTCAAACAGTCGACAATTTGTAAAAAAAATAATTTTTTACTCATCGCTAGTTCGGGCGATTGCGACATCATTGTAGATTAATAATCTTTTTATTTTTTGCATTTCCGATGGCTAGGAGGGCTGAAATCATGTCAAGACTGAGGTGCCAATTTTTTGAGACCACCCACTTCGTCACCTGCCAGTTTTCACAATTTTCAACTTTTTTATTTTTTAATTTTTGTTTTGTATTTTAATTATATTAATAAACAAGTGGTAAAAAAATCGATAGTAAAAACATTCATTGCTTTTTTTACGGCACTTTAAAAATGACCTAAAATTCATCGCTCTACACTAATACCCCCTTAAAATAAATTCGATGGCCAGTTTTGGTAATAAAGATTAGTATTAGATTTTTTTGGGCGGACATGGGCGTAACGGCAACAGAATTGATTCATGAAAAGGAAAATAGGTTCGAGTTAAGAAATTAAGTACACAAATTCAATGTAAAAATTAATACTTGAAAACGATAAGAAATAATATATGTTGAGAATATACGTGAAAATCTTGAATGAAAAAAAAAACGATGAAATGAATACGAAATGAAAAACTAGTATAATATATCAAATAAGAATGAGATAAAATAAAAAAGAAATCCTAGGTTCGATAGTAAAACAAGATTAATATTGATTAAAACAATTATAATAAAAGTTATGAAAAAATCTATTTTAATATTTTGCATCAGAATAACTTACCGATGCGTCCATTATGATTGTTAGCCACACACTACAACTGCTTATTGACTAAAGTACTTCTTTCATGCCTCATAGTTAAAACAAAGCAAATATGAAGACGGTTTCCAGTCTCGGGCACGCGATGAATTACGAAACGCGTAAAAAATTAAATTTATTAATACCATTCGCTTCGAGTATTTGAACCTGTGCTTTATCTATTGACATGATTAATGCAATATGACGCAAATTGGACATGTTTAAATTCAAAAGAAAGTATTATTTACACGTATTCTTTGGAAAAATGTATGAATATCTACCTCAATTTGAAAAAAAAAGCTAATTATTTAGAATCTGAGAGATGGCTCTGGAAGTAATAATTTGACGGTTTTATTATGACCTTATTGTAGAAAAACTTTATAACACAATAGAAGATATTATAAATAAACCAACTGAATTTAATCAATACTACAAATAAACTAGTTGGTATTGGTACTTTGCCTTGAGGCAAGTTACATGAACTTCCCGATATGTGTAAATAATCGACTTGATCAATAAAAAAAAAATTATGAGTGATTAAAAAAAAGTGTTCCGAGTGGATTTATAATACATAATTGAAACAAACTCGTTAACTCGGAATATTTTCTAAGAGCAAATTTTCAGAAATCAACAATTTTTATAATTGAACCAGTTTCCGTAGAACTTTAATGCTTTAGTATGTTTATTAAGATCAAGTACTCTATCGCTATACCAAGTAAATCGTCTAATTTAAATTTTAACAAACGTCAAAAACCTACTCATTTTCTCAAACTTTGATGAATTTTTAAAAACAAATTACTTGTCGTAAGGCTGCAATATTTCAGTAAGTTTTATAAGGCTATGATATATATAGCCAAAAAAGTTCCATAAAAATCGGCTCCAATATTTTTTTCCGTCAGTTAATTACAAGAAAACGGCTCGGTAGATTTTTACCTAAAACTAATCAGTATCATTCCCAACTAATATCTTTCAAACAATTTTTGATTTTTTAAAATCGGTTCGGTAGTTTGAGGTGTTTGTTTAGTTAAATGTGGACAAAAAGTTTAACTCTTTTTTTTCAAATTACAAAGAAACGGCTGGGCAGCTCACAAAACTGACAAACGAGTGTCCTCATTGAGATACATCAAATGGATGTATCGGTAATGTAATGTAATCGGTTCAGCCGTTTTTGAGAAAACGTCGATCAAAGGTCTAATTTTGACAAACGCCAAAAAACAAAACCAATTTTTGCAAACTTTGACAAATTTTTAAAGTTAATTGTTGTCGTAGGGCCGTAATATTTTAGTATTATCTAGAAGACTATGGTATATATCGCCAAAAAAATAATAGAAATCGTCGAAATTTTTTTTTAACAATTTATTACAAGAAAACGGCCTGGCCGATCTCTACCAAAAACTAATCAGCACGATTCCCAACCAATACCTTTCAAACGGTTTTTGAATTTTCGTAATCGATTCAGAATTGCGGGCTAAAACGTGGACGAAATTTTTTTCACTTTTCTGCGATTTACAAAAAAAACACCTCGGCCAATCGTAGCGCAAAACTGACAAACGATAGTTCTCATCGAGATACACCGAATAGCTTTTAAATTTTTGAAATCGGTCCAGCCGTTTTTGAGAAAACGTGGATTTACGGCAAAAAATCTGTTCACACACGCACACACATACTTTTTCCAAATTTGGTCTCATTCGATTCAGAATGGCTTGAAACGGCGAGAAAACAAAATTAGCGTATCGGATTTTTTGATGAAAACATGAACTTCTCCTTCGGGAAGTTAAAAAGTAAGATCAGACATTAAACGTAATTTAAAAAAAAATAGCTTTTAAGAGTTAACGCTACTGTAACAGCACAAAAAATGTGTTGTCACTTTCGGGGAAGAAAAAAAAAAATAAAAGTATGATATTGAAGAATGTTATTTTTTATACCTTTATGTAACAAAGTATGAAAATATTGTAAAAAGGATAAAAATGGCAGCACAACCGCTATTTTTGCGAGATGTGTCAAATTTGAGGCGCTTTGCGGCCGATGGTGTAGCTGCTGCAAATTTTGTTAGAGTCAGAAAAACAAGTTTATAGCTAGAAAAATCTATTAGGATTTTAAAAATATAGATTTTAGAAACAGTTAAATTATTAATATAAAATGTAATCATTTGTTATTAAATAATAAATAAAGAAACATCGAAAATCTATGACATTCCATTCAAAATGTTATTTCAGAGATACTGCAACAAATTCGAATGAAATAAAGAATAAAACTTGCTGAACTTGTAATACCGGCCGTTTTAAAAAATCATATTTCGATAAAAACGTTTTTAAAGTTTCGAAACGCATTATAGAGCAATAAGAAGCAAGCGCTTGGGGAAGAATAATAATTACAAGAAAAAAACTTGTAGGTATGAAATAATTTTCCTCATATTCTAGGTTCAAGGTATTTTGGGATTTTTCGAAATATTTATAATGTTTTTACTCCTTAAATCAAACTAAGTTTAACAAGCCACACCGCACGGGCTAGCCTAAAGCCTTAACCCCGCGGTTTCCAACCTGTAGAGCGTCCTTAGAGGGACGTGTACGGCTGTCTCCAAAATACTATTTTCCAAAATAAACCAAAAATTTTAAAATGCTATAAAAAAAGAAAAAAATTATTATTTTTGGTGGTGCGCAAAAGGTTAGAAACCAATGCATTAACGTTTTCGCCACGAGAGTGTTTTCCGCAGGAATGACACTGCTGTACAGGGCTGCGTATCGCTCAGTAGCGTTACTGTACGGACAGTCAATAAAAATTGTGTTAATAAATTAAAATGTACGCAACTAGCACATCACTCAACAATTTCGTAGGGCAACTAAAAAAAACATATTTTTTGGCAAAATTCGATATTATTTACCAACATACATTCAAGTATGTTTACAAGTAATACAATCATTCATTGCATTTTTTCAGACATTCGAATCCCAATTCGGGTAATTTGGCTATCCTAGCGATATCAGCAGCAATTAGGTGAAAGGAATTTATTTTTCTTCTTCATGTGTGGCCGTTCTTGTCAATTTCTTCCCTCAAACGCACTAATAATGTCTTGTAGTATTCGCTGTTCATACTTTCCATCTCAAAATACAGTCGTCTTAACCTTACCAGCCGCGATCGCGTTTTCTAATATTTTGGCCACTTTGGACGTTGTTCTCCGCCTGCAGTTCACTCAGCTGAACGTTAATTTGATTCTGGAGTGTGGTGGTGGATCCATGTTTCATCCATTGTCACATACCGAAGTAAAAAGTCCTTTGATTCAGATGAAACAGCTCTCTATAGTTGTTATTTTTGGTCCACTGTGATCAAACGCGGCACCCACTTCGAGAACAGCTTTTTCATGGACAAATGCTTAAGCAAAACAGTATGCACACTGCCTTCTTATATCTTCAAGGTGCCAGCTATCTCACTTTTTCAAAACAATTCGGTGGACTTTTGTATGTATTCTGGTGTAACCATCTCAATTGGCCTTCCAGGACATTCAGCACGGTCAGTGTCTGTACGGCCACTGCAAACCATTTCTCCACCGTTTGGCTCGATGAGGCAGAGCCCGGATAACACTTATCAATTTTATTGTTTTTTTTTCGTTTTTAGTTTTTTTTATATTAGCTCTAGTAGGTATGCCACTGGGGGTATCTACTAATTTGTAAACAACTTGTCAGCATTTTATGCTAAATGTAATTATATATATAGATTGCAAAATAAAATTAAAATTAAAAAAAAACTTATCAGCCATGCTCTGGCTGTGATGGTATTTTCGCCCATCAACAGATAATAATAATTCATTTTTTTGCAAAATTAATAAATAGCATCACTTGAACCTTTGTAACTTGTAAACTAATCGTCGAATTGTCACGAAATTTTGACATATCTTTCTAGAATTGGTACTTCCTACAATTCATATGGATTATTACATAGCAAAGCCATCAATTTGTTGTCCTACGAACATATTGAGAGATGTAGTAATAATGAACTAACGAAGTAAATAATGCTCAACAATACATGCAGGTCATATTTCACATCTTAATAACTAGATGTAACAGAATATCATTTTATTTAAATTTTTATTTATTTATATGTATAGCACAACAACGCGTGATCGGGTACAGCTAGTTATAATAACATTTTTTTTTTTTTTTTTTTTTTTTTTTTTTTTCATTAAGTAATTACAACTGTCTATAAATATGACATCTAGTAATTTTTATGATTAATATAAATAGAAAGGGCATATCAGGCCGCCCAGTGGTGGTCCTAATATTATTGTTGTTAAACTAAAGTAGATTTGATCCAGGTAGTCTTAAAAACTAATCAAATTAAACTATACATATTAGATAAAACAAAACAAAACAAAAAAAAAAAATAATAATAATAATAATAATAATCTTCTAATCTAAACTAATCTAGTTTAAACATAGGAGTAGGTCTACATTATTTCTAAACGATAACTTAAAAACCTTATTGTGCTAACTGAATAAGTTTTGTTCTCTTCAGTCTGTAATCGAAAGTTGTGTCGTATAATTTGGCTGCAAGTTCGTTGCTGTGATTGTCAATATTTTGTTTGTGTCTCATTGAATAGTTTTTAATTTCTTCTGTGACTGTGGCTGTGCAAGTGTCTTGATGTATCATCCAGTTGGGGACATATCTGGGAGCTCCCACTGCTTGTCTTAAGAGTTTGTTCTGGAACCTTTGTATGATTTGAATGTTACTTTTTTTGGCGGATCCCCATAGTTGAACTCCGTATGTCCAAACTGGTTTTATGATGGTTTTGTACAACAAAATCTTGTTGTAGGCTGATAGTTCTGATTGCCTACCCAACAACCAGTGTAAGGTTCTTCTTATGTGTTCCATGTGTGCCCGTTTAGCGGCTATGTGCTCTTTCCAGTTTAATTTCTTGTCTAGAATCATCCCCAGGTATTTGACTGTCTCTTTTGCAGGAATTGTGTGGTTGAAGATTCTAACTGGAGGACATGTGTCTTTGCGAAGGGTAAAGGTAACATGTACCGACTTGGAATTGTTGACTTCGATTCTCCACAGCTTAAACCATTGTTCCATTTTGTCCAGATGAACTTGAAGAAGTAATGATGCCATTTCAGGATTCTGATGCTGAGCGATAACGCATGTGTCATCTGCAAACATGGCTATATTGGTATTACAATTAACAGGAAAATCGGCTGTGTATAGAAGAAATAATGTTGGTCCCAGAACACTTCCTTGAGGAACTCCGGCTCTAATATTTCTCACTTCTGACTGAACACCATTTATGTAGACGTAAAATTTTCTGTTTTGTAAATAAGAGTTAAGTAAGATATATAAGTTATAGGGCAGACATTTTTTAAGTTTGTATAAGAGTCCTTTATGCCACACTTTATCAAAAGCTTTCGTAAGGTCTAGAAAAACTGCAGAGCAATAATTTTTTGAGTGAAGAGCTTCATTGACTGTATTAACTACTCTGTGGATTTGTTGGATTGTTGAATGCTGTTGTCGGAAGCCAAATTGATAGTTAGGTATTAAGTTTTTGTTATGTATTTCAGAGTTTATTCGTTTTAAAATAAGTTTCTCAAAGATTTTTGATACACAAGAAAGTAGACTTATTGGTCTGTATGATGAAACTAAATGATGGTCTTTACCAGGTTTAGGAATTAAAATTATTTTAGCAGTTTTCCATGCTTCTGGAAAGCAACGAAGTCTAATTATTGCATTGAAGGTTATAACTAAATATCTTATCAACTTCTTGGGTGCTTCTTTTAGCATTCTTATTGTTATTTTGTCATGTCCTGGGGATTTTCCTGATTTGGATGATTTGATTAAACCGGAAATTTCTGAAAAGGTGGTTCTGTTAACACTGTTAGTAGTTCTTATATCCTGGTGGAGATAATCATTTATAAAGTCTTCTTCGCTACGACTGCAATGAGGAGGTGCCGGGTTAAAAGTTTCTTGTAAATAGTCAGCAAATAGTACGGCTTTTTCTTTGTGTGATCTTGCCCATGACTGATCAGGGTTTCTGATCGGTGGTACAGCCATAACTGGTTTCTTGAGTCGTTTGCATGCTTTCCACAGCGAATAATTCGTATCTTGAGTTGAAGATAGGTTGTTTAGGTAAGTCCTAATAGATTCATTTTTATAAGCATTAATTGTTGATTTTAAATTTTCGCAGGCTCTATTAAGTCTTTTCTTATCTTCGGGATGCCTAGTGACTTGCCATATTTTACGCAATCTTCTTTTGATGGCTATTTGTTTTTTTATTTCCAAAGGAATGCTGAGAATCTTGCAATTAACATCTCTGGGTGTCGAATTAGTTGCTGCTTGTTGTAGAATAGTTGTTACTTGATTGATGGCATTGTTGACTTCATCTTCAGTTTTCAGGCGAATGTTGCAGTGTAGGTTATTTTCAATAAAAATTTTATAAGTTATCCAGTTTGTGTATTTATTGGTTAGTAATTGACTGTCAGCAACAATATTGAAGTTTTGAGAATACGTTAGTATTACTGGTGAGTGATCCGAATTTAGGTCCAGGCAGGATCGAACTTCTATAGAGCTTTCTTGGATATTTTTGGTTATAAAAAAGTCAAGCAAGTCTGGTAATTTGCTTAGGTCAGTGGGCCAATATGTGGGTTCGCCTGTGGATATTGCATTTAGGTTTAGCAGGTTCATTGCTTTGTGGAGCTCACGTCCTCTGGGAGTAGTTAGTCTCGATCCCCAGCATGTGTTTTTTGCATTATAATCTCCTCCAGCGATGAATACATTACCAATGGATTGAAAAAAGTTCAAGAACTGTTGCTGACAGATTGTAGGTCTAGGAGGGCAGTATATTGCTGAAAAAATAATGGTTTTCGGAAATATGTCAACAGCAATATTTGTTGCTTGCATGTAGTTAGTGGAAAATGATTCTAAAACAGTATGTCTGATCTTGTTTTTAATAATTATGGCTGATCCACCATGCGCTGTTCCATCCGGATGATTTGTGCTATACGTTTGGTAATTAGTAATACGAAAGTCCTTTTTGTCTGTGAGATGAGACTCAGATATAAGCATGATGTCGATGTTGTTGTTTATTAAAAAATATTTAATCTCCTGTGTATGCTGACACAGACCATTGGCGTTCCATAAACATATTCTTAAAATCCCTGCCATTAAAACTTCCTGTTTAAAATTGTTGTGAGTATATTGAGCATTGTGCTCATTTGTTCGGTCAGTGTTTTGATCATTGTTTTGAGTTCAGATAGGTCGTTATTGTTGTTGTTTGTTTTGTTTGTAGTAGACTCTTCAGTAGTCTCTTCAGCTGGGTGTGTATTTCCACGAGCAATCCTTGAGTACGAAACTCCAGGTACTGTTGTGTTACTGGTAAATTGCCTATTGGAAGTGAATTGCCTTTCCCGAGGAGCTGGATATTTTCTTTCGAGCTGTTCTTTATAAACCCTGCAGCCTTTGTAGTTAGCCGGATGATTTCCATTGCAGAGAACACATGTTACTCCGCTGTTTATTTTGTCTGTCCATGAGCATTTTTTAGTTGGGTGTTCCTGAGCGCATTTCACGCAGCGGGGAGTTCTGTAGCAAAAATTTCTTGTATGTCCTAGCCTTTGACATTGTGTGCACTGGACTATTTCGCGAGAATATCGTTTGGCTTGAATTTCAACTTTTGTTTTGCATAAAAATTCAATTTTGTAAAAATCTTTATTATTTTCTTTTTGCTCCAGTTCTACCGAGAGAATATTTAGTGGGAATTTTGTATATCTGCTTCTGAGGAAAGAGATGTGTACGACTTTATGCCCTAGTTCTTCTATTTCTTTTTTTACCATGTCTAGGTCGGTGCTAAAGTGTAAGTTTTTAACCACGACTTTAAATGACCGTTTTGACTTATCTTGATAGGAATGCATCTGTGTTCCTCTTTCTTTCAGTTTGTTTAGAATAATATTATAAGTTTGTGCACTTTCAAGATTTATTTTCACTTGTGATGTTCCTATAGTTTTTAGTGTGTATTGTTTCTTGGCTTCGCTTTCTAACAGTTCAATCAGTGGCTTGATATTTCCCACTTCGTGAACAAAAATCGGTGGAGGTTTGATCACTGTTTTATTTTGCACTTGTTTGTTTTGAGATGGTGAATTTTGATCAGGTGTTTTTTCTAAAACTGCATAATAATTTCTGGTTGGAGTACTAGCTTTAAGCCAGTAGTCTTTCGTTACCACTACCTTGGCTTGTCTTCTTGAAGACTCCGTGGGTGTTGCTGATCGTTTCTTGTGATTTACAACTTGCCAATCAACATTGGCATTAGATGTATTTGATTGATAGTTAATAGGATTAACAATAGGATCGTCAACAAACTCGTCGCTTTCCTCCATACTGTCGAAATCACTTTCATTATCATTATTTAAGGTTTCAAGCGCTTTATAAACGACTTTTGAGCACTCATGATGGCTGACCCCAGCCGGGGTCATGCTTCAAACACTGTTGTTTTCACTTGCACTATTTGACACTTCTATTGATAACAATGGCTTATCAGTAGTTTGATTATTGAATTCACGTACCCGTACAGGGTACGTAAATACTGCAGGTATAAAACCGGATTATTCGCAGGTATAACGGACGATGTGCACTGCTTCGTAGCTGAAGCAAAACTGTTATAATAACATAATATAAGAAAATTATATATGTACATAAGTAATGACGATTGAACTCCAAGTAACGTCTTTTATTTAGCCTGGCGCGCAATTTAAAGAGTCTTTAAATTTTCATTTGATTATGTCGTGTGCCTGATATTACTTATCACTTTTATCATCTCCAAGAGTACTCCATTGCATTGTTTTTGTTAGTTGAGATTTTAAAAAAATTATGATTATCGAATCAACTTATATCGTATATATAACTCATTATCAGTATCGTATCAATCGCTAATATGATTAAGTTACCGTGGAAATAAATAAATAAAATTCAAAGTTGTAAATGGAATCAATTTAGCTTATTCCTTAATTGAATATCATCATCATCAATATTTGGCTTATGGGTCCAATTACTCGTACTCGTGTTATAAACGTATTCAATAAACAAAAGTTTGAATCTGATTATAAGTTGCACTTGCAGATAATTTGATTATACGATTCATATATAATTTGCTTGAATAATTTTCATTAAATAGAACAATTATCCCCATTTCAATCGATGAAGCTAATATAGCGCATTTTTTTGAAACCACTATAAACAAACTTTCATGCTACATACCCAATTTTAAAAAATTACCAACAGCGATATTCAGTTTTTAATTTGATATTTGGCAGTTTGAATTGCAGTTTTCTTCCCTTCTTAAATGGTTTTGAAGCATCTATAAACCTTTAATCAGAATAATAAGTTAATCTCGCTAAATTGTTATTTTTTTAGAAAAATTAAACTATACGATATGAAAATAAGTTTGATATTAAGGGATTAGGGTTACTTGTAATTTTTGAAAAATCAATTTTTGTTTTTAGCATTTACGTTAAGTGTAATATCTTGAAAATATTCTCTGAAAAATTCAAGTTGATCCGATGATTACTTTTTGAGTTATTGGACTCTTACCAGCGCGCTGAAGCAAGTGGAATGCTCGATACTTATACTCAAGAAGATTATTCTCCCTTACCTCCTGATGTTTTAAAAGCTATTAAAGCCATTTACGACGATCTCAGCAATGATAATTTACTTTCAAAATGTGTAGTTCAAGATTGAATCATGATGAGAAAAAAATTGAGAGCTTCAACCAACTAGTGTGAAAAATATTCCCAAAACCCGTAAATACTTGTTCTACTATCTACATATAAATAATTATTATTATTGATTATGGATACACTAGGACCTAATTGTGGGTATAATTCACATTGATATGCTGAAAAATTGGATGCTTCATGTGTGAAAGTGGGAAATCAGCGCGCCAACGAGAACACTCGGGAGGCCAGAATGCTTCGTAGGCAATACCCAATGGAAATTTTGGAAACTTCCACAATGACTGATAAACTATTATATGGCCCAGATGATTCGGTTTAAGTAATCTAATGTGAAACTTTAAACGCGTTTTACTCAAAGCTATTACTATTACTAGTTAACTAAAACTTGTTTTTTGAACTGATGACAACTGTACCTCGAAAACCGCTTAGTAGATTTGAATGAAATTTAGACAGCTTTTAGAATACATAATAAACTCGGGCCTGTTCGAAGGTTTTTTATTTTTCCAAAAATTTTAATTTTGTAAGACCAATTATCTGTTGATTTTTTCCCAAAAATCTAGAGAAAAAAATTTCTGATGCCGCCATTTTGTTAATTTTTGCAAAAAAAAGAAAAGCTTCAATCAGTCCCAGGATTATCAATTTATAAAACTATTTATTTTATTCGATTGATTTTAGATGAATCTCCAAAGAGTTATGACTATCACCGCCAGAACCGTTTTTTTAAACTGGGTCAACAAAAACAGCTATAACTATTTGGAAATAATTTTTTTTCTGTTGGTACTTCAAGTCAAAACATTGCATAATAATGCCATATTACTATTTTTATAAAAAAACATAGTTTAATAACAAAAAAAATATACTAAAAATTCTCATTTTTTCGTGCGTCTGAGTACCCGTGGCCCCTTAAAGCAAATATCGTAATTATTTGTTTGGTGATCAGACATAAATAAAGCTTCATTAAACTGGTTAAGCTGAAATGAATATCATAATTATTCATTTGGTGATCACACTATTAAAAATCTTTATTAAACTGATGGTGAAGCTTTAAAAAAAAGAACTATGGAGACAGCACGATTTTAATGCTCGAATGCTGACGTAAAAAACAATTATGTCGCACATATTAAAAGATTCAATATATGATCTTTCAGGTAGATCCATTAAAAATTAGGTCTTTGTATTAAATAATAGGTCTTACTTATTTAGTTTGATAAAACAAAAATAATGCTTGAATTAGTATTTGAGTATTAATTGCAATAAATGACCACTTGTTGTAAGTAATTGAAATCAGATAAAATTTAAGTGGCACGAGGACTATTCTTCGTTTATACACTCGCACACATAGATATATGAATCTATTACATATGAAAATGAAGAAGTTATTCAAATTAATTCTTATAATTTTTAATAAAACACTTTTTATTGCACAACTATTAATTAGTTAACCAATTCTATAAAATATAATAAATATAATGATTTATTTAAAAGTAAAAGAATATTTAAATATAAAAGCAGAAATAGCTCAATTACACTTTCATATTCCAGATATAAGGCAAAAAGTTATATTTTATCCAGAGCGCAGATTTTAGAATCATTTAATAAGATGATGCATTTATTACATAATTCTAATATATTAATATATTCACAATATCAAATATAATGAAAAGAATGTTTTTTGTATGTAAGATAATAATTAACCCATTTAAACAAAATGGTAAAAATAAACAAGCTACAAAATCGGAGCAAAGCGTGATATTTTGCAAAAGAAAGGGAAGCAAAAAACACTTTTATGTGTACGTTCTGAAAAATTTTATTTGAACCTAAACTAATGTATCTAATTAAAATAAATTTAAAAAACAATCGTCAATTATATATGGACAATACTAACAATTTCTCAATTGCCTGCGATTGCAATTTTTATGATTAATAAAATTAAGTTAAATTTAGTGAGTGGGAGTGGGTAAGTTATATTCTAATTTGTTTTGGACGCTAAAAATTATATTAATATATTGAAATTCCTATTTGACATCTTATTATTAAACATAATAATGACATAACTGTCTGAGCATCACATGCTTACACCGAGTGTATAGAATTCATGCATTTTATTGATTGAACTTATATATTATATCGGAGTTGATCGAATGTACAAAAATTACAAATTTCAACTTGATAAACCGGTGACATTTAAAAGCCCACAAAATGTTGACATAATAACGAGAACCTGTCAAAATTGTCAAGGGTAACAAATAATCCGCAATATTTCGTAAACTAACCTTAGTTTCAGAACCAGGATCCGTGACTGGGCTATCGCTTACAGATATCATGTTTGATTTTGCTGCTGACATTATATTGTGTTCCACAACGACTGTTGTTTCAGCCATAAGAAATTATTTTTGTAATTTATAATGTTATGTCACAAAATAAAAAATATGATTTATATTACTTAATTATAATTTACAGAAACACACAAAAATGCTAGCAATGCATTGAAATCTAACGAAAACAGGAGCGTCGTATACAGTTCGAAAGACCGACAAACAATGGTTATATTTTAACAAACACCCAGTACAATATTTGTGTAACCAATAAACACGTAAGTAATAATTATCTACATATAAAGTCACTCCCGACAAAGATTGACAGCAACACTATTCGAAACAACAGAAATGAAGTTGTTATAGGAAATTGATACTTCGGAAAATATTAACTAGATGGCGCCTGGATATAAATTAATAGCACTTTTAAAAAAGAGCGCGTATTCGACCCTAGATATATTCATATCATATGATATATTCGAACATCTGCTAAATTTATAAATAGTAACTAATAATATATATTATGCGTTATAATAACATTTATATTCCAACTGATGACATTACTACCACTTCAATAAGTTAAGAATATTTTTAACATATTGAAGAGACTCACTTTTTTGATCTATTGACAATATTGATTTAAAAAATTGATGGATTCTTATGTTCTTAAGTTATATTATAATGGTACGTATATAATATGATAAATTTCATCCATGTTTGCTTGTTCAGATTGGTTCAGATATTATAACTTTAATAACAATTGTGAATTTTAATTTTTGTACAATAAACGGTAGGCGTATACTCTTCTTTTATCTATTGGTAGGCGGTTAAAATTACCATCCAATTTCTGACAAATCAGATAAAGAAAGAAGAAACAATATTAACTAATGAGTGCTAAACACACACGGTACGATTATTTGTGCAAATCTGTGTTTGCGGGATTACCAGATTACACATAAACAAAATAATACACTTTTCTTTGTATGAAAAAGCATGTCATATTATTTACCTAAGCTATATTATTTGTGCCTAGGTATACAGTAAAAGAAATATAATGGAGTTTACAAATCAAAACGATTTTTATAAAGTTGCAAAATACAAAAAAAACTACACGTGGCTATAGACAGTAGCGATGACGTTTGTGAACTCGCTCATTGTGCGGCAGCCATTAAAATTTTTAAGAACGTAGGTGTACCAACAAAGATAAACATAAATTTAAACAGTAAGATGTAAAAATTATGCAGCGGTTAAAATATTCATTATTTTCATTATTGAAATGTGTTGATATATATATATATATATATATATATATATACAATTATATATAATAATCTAATATTCTAATTGTTTAATTTTAATTATATAATAAAACTTTTGAGTTATTTTGGACAGTGTTTTTTCACAGAAGAAAATCTATTTTCATAAAAACATTAGTAATGATATTTAGAATTTATTTTCTATCACTGATAATATAAGGACATTACTTGAATAATTTGTTTTTTTTGCGATAAGTATCATCCCTTAATTGTTAATTAACCATTAATTAATTTTTATATGCATATAACTTATATTTTTTCTTTCTTATCATAGCTGATTTTAATATAAAATATGTTAACATATTTAATTATAATTATATACAAAGTTAATTATAATTATATACAAAGTTAATTATAATTATAAGCATTACATCAATTTTATACAGACGTTACATGGTACTTTATTATCGGATATTTAGCGATAAATATAATTTTAATTAAACACTTCAATTAATTTTAATATTATTTACTCATGCAATTATAAATATGAAATTAAAATAATAAAAAAAAAATAACAATATGAGCGGGAATCGAACCTCCAACAACAGACGCAAAAATCAGAATTCTATCACCTTACCACTCGGCTACGACTCAAGTGATAAGAAAGTACGTTGCAAGCTATCTATAGTGTCTATACCCATGATTCATAAAATTTCAAAATGTTCGACAGACTTGAATATTTACACACCTAACTTCACAGCGTTTTTACACACAAATACATGCGCAGCCGCATAATGAGCGCCTGTCATCGCTACTGTCTGTTGATACTCCTAAAAAAACTATGACATGCATAAGCGCGGCACACTTCAAGGCGGTTTGGTGTTGCGTTAGTAAGTTGACAGTTGCCTGGTATAGAGTCTTGTGTATGGAAGCTTCGAATAAAGCTCTTAATATTGTAATTTACGATTTTAAAAGAAGTTTTTAACAGAAGGAAAGTGATGGTGCTATGTAGTAATTAGTTTCCCATTTACTTCGTTTTTTTATAAATGCGGTGTGCATTTTTTGTGAAGTAATTTCATTTTTTCTATATTTTTGATGAGATTTTTCTAACCATGTAGTTATGTTACGTGATATATAAATATTTACACATACACAGCTGTATTTATACGTATAATTTTTCTAATTGTTGTAAAGTTTTAATGAAAATCAGCAATATATTGCAAAATGAACAACGGATTCAGTACTGGCGAGGAAGATTCTAGGGGCCCTACAGATCAAATATGCTGTTTAGTGGATGATTCGGAACATTGTCAAAGACCCGCGGGTAATGCCTCTTACAGCAAACGTATACAGAAAACAGTTACACAAAGGCGGTTGAAGTTAAATATAGATAGTCAGGTTAGTTTATAAAGGAGATAGTAATTTGAAATGCCAAACTGTACCATAATAGATGTTCATTTGAACTTAATTTATAGGCTAGGCACATTTATATATGCGATTACCATAAAGGGATAATACAATGTGCAAGAACAAAACGAAGACGGAAGGATTCTGAAGATGATAGTAATGAGACTGACACAGATTTACCTGAAGTTGATTTATATCAATTACAAGTAAATACATTAAGAAGGTACAAAAAATATTACAAAGTTTCTACCAGGCCAGGATTAAATAAAGCCCAGTTAGCAGATGTGAGTTTGCTGTAAATAATAGTTGAATTTATTATTGTAGTTAGTCAAGATATTTTGAAGTTTGTATCATTTTCTGCAAATAAGTTTGATGTCATATTAATATCTGTAAGCTACTATTAATAGTTTTTATAAAACACAGTGTTTGGGAACGATGGACACCTACTTAACCATATTTAATTATTATTTGCGTATCAATTATTTTCTTTATTTAACCTAATATCAGCAATAATATTCATTTTTACTTGAAAATGAAATTAGAAAATATTCCATTCACGACAATCACAAACAGTATTTTTGCGCATTATTCAGAACTTAATTTTGACACTTAGCTTAGTTATTACTGCCAAGTATCAATTATGATGATTTGGATACAATTATTTTGAAAATTTTTCCACATTGAACAAACAATATATATAGCGTGTAATGTTTAAATAATTATATGCAATTTGTCGAATTGGCTGCAAATGTTTTCAATATATATTATGTGTGTAGGCTTCAGACAATTAATTTGTAAAAAAAATCATTATATATATATATATATATATATATATATATATCATCAATCATCTTAATTTTTGCAGCATATAATGAAGCATTTTAAGTCAATACCTATCAAAGAGAAGGAAATATTAACATATTTCATTTATATGGTCAAGACAAATGGAAACAAACTGGATCAAAAGAATGGATTGTGCGCAGATGTAACATCTTGAGCTGCTGTTATCAAGACTATTTTCCATGATTCGTACTGCTTGGTCTAGCATTATATTTTAAAAAGAGCGTATTATTAATAATTTTTTGTGTATCCGATTTTTATAATGTATTTAATAAATATTATATTGAACTTAATTATATTGTCATATTATTATTATATTTCTTAAATTTAACTTTCACATTTTGTAGGCAAAACATCATCATTATTTTTTTTTTTTTTTTTTTTTTTTTTGAACTCAGTTTTATTTAGCAATCAGAAATACATAAAGATTCCTATGAGCTAAAATGACAATATTTATGAGTGATGCCTAAGAAGAACTCCAATGAGAACTTCTCAGTCTTACAATTAGTATGATATATTAGACCTAATCTAAGACTAAGTCTAAGGGCCATTGTCGTTTCAACCTCCTAATGCCAAAAGGTTGAGTAACGTCAACTATAGAAGGATTCAAATGTGAGTCCAGTTTGCGCTTATATTTTTCCTTAACTTCTTTAAACGTTAATTGCACCGTTTTCATATTGAGGTCGCTGTGAATGGTCTCATTTGTCACGTACCACGGAGAATTAAGAATTAAACGTAAAATTTTTGACTGAGTTCTCTGCATTATAGCTATATTGGATTTGTAAGCACATCCCCAGAGCTCAATTCCGTAGGTCCAGATTGGTTTAATAATCGATTTATATAGCAGCAACTTATTTTCGACAGAGAGCTTCGACTTTTTACGCAGTAGCCAATCAAATTCTTTTATTTTGATCATTATTTGCTGCTTTTTTGTTTTTATATGGCTTTTCCAAGTAAGTCTGCTATCTAAATGGAGACCAAGATATTTCACTATGTTCTGTTTCGGAATCTGGACGTTATTTAAATAAATTGGAGGACACGTACCCTCTCTCAGGGTAAATGTGATATGAACTGATTTGGTTTCATTTATGCAAATCTTCCATTTAGCAAGCCACATTTCTAGTTCATTGATAAGTTCTTGCGTTTGTCGGGAAGCTTGATCAGCACTGTGATTACTGCTTAGTATGGCAATATCGTCAGCGAATGTAGCAATTGTCAGATTTTCAAGTAATGGGAGGTCCTTTGTGTATAATACATATAAGAAGGGTCCAAAAATACTACCTTGTGGAACACCTGACATTATTTTGTGAAAATCAGATGTTACTTGATTTACTTTCACTTGAAAAATCCTATCTTGTAGATAGGATTTTAAAATCCCATAATACCTGGATGGAAGGTATGTTTTAATTTTATATAAAAGTCCTGGGTGCCAAACTTTATCGAATGCTTGTCGAACATCCAGGAAAACACCACTACAAAATTGCTTATTTTCAAATGACTTGAGTACAGTGTCAATAACCCTGTGAACTTGCTGTGTGGTCGAATGTTCACGTCTAAAGCCAAATTGATGATAGGGGATCCAATCTGAAGGAAGCTCGTTGTTGATTTGGTCCAAAAGGATCCTTTCAAGCAGTTTAGATATTACGGGAAGCAAGGATATTGGTCTATATGAAGATACCTCAGTCAAGTTTTTCCCTTTTTTAGGAATCATTAATATTTGGGCAGTCTTAAATGATTTTGGCCAATACTCTACTCTTAGTATGGCATTAAATATATAAGTTATTAAAACAATCGTTTTCTTAGGAAGTTCTTTCAACGCCCTTGCTGTTATTTTGTCAAAACCAGGCGATTTTCTTGTATTTAACATCTGGATTTGAGAGTTGACTTCTTTGGGTTTGATAGGTTTGAAAGATTGTGAAGACTGTAGAGGTTTAAGCAATTCTTCTTCAATCTCTTTATCAATGGTGGAATCAAATGGTTTAAAAACATTAGACAAGTATTTAGCAAATAGGTGCGCTTTGTCTTCTTCACTTCTTGCCCAAGGATCATTAGCACTGTTTCTAATAGGTGAAGAAAAGAATTTAGGCTTCTTCACATTACTAGCTGCTTTCCATATCGAGTTATCTGATCTGGATAGATTATTAATGTACTTTTCAAAATTTTCATTTCTGACTTGCCTAAGTTTGCTTTTAAGTTCTCTGCAAAGTTTATTGTATGTATTTTTATCGCCAGGTCTATGATTTTGTTGCCATTTAGCTCTAGCACGTCTTTTTTTCCGAATAAGTTCTTTGATTTCCAACGGAATATCTTGGAATGCAGGTGATGCTTGAGTTTTAGGAGTTGCTTCTTGAATTGAAGTCTTAATGTGTTGAAGCAAATCTTCAGTAGCCTTGTCAATTTCAGCGTCGCTTTTGAGACTGATATGTAAATTTGTTCGCTCTTTCAAAACTTCTCGAAATGTTTCCCAATTTGTATATTTGCTATGTAATATATTTGAATTTATTTTTTGTATAACTGTTATTCCTATAGTTAAAACAATTGGAGAGTGATCTGAGGATAAATCGTATGATGGCTTAATATTCATCACGTTCTCATTTATGTTATTCAAAATAAAGAAGTGAAGCAGGTCTGGTATTTTTTGAGGATCACTAGGCCAATATGTCGGGGTTCCAGTGGACAGAAATGAATAATTATTATTATTTAAGGTTCTCAGGAGCTCATTACCCTTGCTTGTGATCAGACGTGATCCCCAAGAAGTGTGCTTGCAGTTAAAATCACCACCTACAAGAAATTTCGCACCCAATTGATGGAAAAACTGTTCAAAATCTGTTTGCTTGATATTATGTCGTGGAGGGCAGTACACTGCTGAGATTGATAATTTGTAAAGATGCATACTGACAAGTATTGTTGTTGCTTGTAGGTGTTCTTTTTGGTACGGAGGAAGTTCGGTGTGAACTATTGTATTTCGAATAAGTATGGCTGATCCTCCATGAGCCGTATCATCCGGGTGATTGCAATAGTGTAGTGTGTAATTCGGAATCTTGCAGAAAGAGAAACTAGTAAAGTGGGTCTCGCTTATTAGCATTATGTCAATGTGATTCAAAGTGAGGAAAGTAGTTAATTCTAGCTTGTGCTGTAGGAGCCCATTGGCATTCCAAAGTGCAATTCTATAAATTTAGCCATTACGGATTAATTTTATTTAATACAGTTGTTAGCAGGTTTAAAACCACACCATTTTGATGAATTAATTGATTAAACATCTGTTTGAATTCGTGCATGAACTGAGCGAAGCTTGCAGATATGCCTGAAGCAGACTCTGGATTAACGTTGTTATTTAACGCCTGTGCATATGTTCGAGGGTGACCTTGATTAGCGATCTGATTTGGATTTAGATTCGGGTACAGGTTAGTGGTAATAGTTGGATTAACCGTATGTCTGTTGTTGGATTTTTGGTTTATAAACGTTTGTGATGTATTATGATTCATTTTTGGAAATTTTTGATTATATACCTTCTTATATGCTGGGCATCCACGATAACTAGCTGCATGATCTCCGTCGCAATTTGTACAAAAATTTAATACATTTTCAGGTTTCTTGCAGTCTGATGTAGTATGATTGTTACCACAACGGGAACAAGTAAACGGCTTATTGCAGTAACGTTGAGTGTGACCGAATTGTTGGCATCTTTTGCATTGCACAACGGATTTATTATAGTGTGGCGGTTCTATACGAATTATGTTGTTAAGAATCTTTGTTACGCTGTATATGTCTTTGTTATTTTTTGCGGGTTCAAGATCAAGGTAAAATAAATTTAGTTCATCATTATAAAGTTTAATCTCAGCAACTCATCAACTCAAAACTATAAATAAACGTCATCTATGACATAGTGGTCAATAACATGAAAAAAGTATTTAACATACCATTTAGATTTTGACTCAAATTCATCTCTAAAATTAATACGACTATATGCCAAACGCATCTGTAATTTAATACTTGGCAATAATAAATATGCCAAGTTGGAATAAATATCTTCAACAATCCAATATCGGTTGGCATATACACATTTGATTTTTGAATTCCATTTTTTATATTATGGAGTTATCACAATTCAGTTGTGTATAAATTATTTGTTTACTCAAAACCAAAAATTCAGTAAGTTGTGAGTAATGATAAATTACACATATACAGTAAATACTCTAAAAGTTGTTTGTTTCAATTTTAGGTTTGGCAGTCACCAAGCAAAATAAAAAAGGTATTTTTCTGCACATTTATAACCAACTGTAGAATACAAAAATAAATCAAATTAATTTCATTTCTAAATAAAAACAATATGATTTCGAAAAACTCAAACAATAATAAAATATTTGGAAACCCATTTGCAAAAATGTATGTAAACAAAATCAAAAAATCAAATTCTGCAAACTGAATATTGAAGTATAAAAAATCCTGCTGAAACGGGTTTTTTAAGAAATCTAGTGCAAATGGATTTGCATTTGCGTGTAATTATGAAAAATTATTAGAAAGATTTTGCTAATATTTTTTCTCATAAATGCACTTGTTTTTTTAACTCAATCTGTTAATAAAATTATTTGACTTTAAATTGAATATAATTTGACTATAATTATTTTAAAATCGAAGTTATTATTGAAATAAAAATTCAAATCATATAATATGATGAACTAAAAATTTTAGTGCTTGAAATTGAAAAATAATTATAAAAGGTCATATTTAACCTCATTACTGTATATTTACAAAATATATATTTAACAAAAGTAAAAAAATACAATAAATTATACTATAAATCGATAAACTAACTAAACTAAAACAGTAAAATCAATCTCAACTTTCGTTTCGAATCAAATATGCATTATCTTATATTTTAACTAAGCTTGCAAGGAATAGTATATTCGGCAAAATGCCGTATACCGAATATTCGGCATTTTCCAGAGACCGAATACCGAATATTCGGCAACTATTCGGCAGGTTTTTAGCGCCTAAGATCGTTTATATTATTGTGATTACTATCAGTAATTACAATAATATTATAGTTACTAACGCGCTACATATTTATTCAAGTTTGATTCTTAGACTTGCAACCACTATTCGACTAAACTGTTATTTAAAAAATTTGGCACCATTTACACTATTCGGCTAAATACCGAATACTTGAATACCACATGTGATAGGAAAATAAATGGCAAAATTATGAAAAAAACCATTATTTATATATATGTAAATGTATATCCAATTATTTCTTTCATAAACCTAATATTATTTCTTTCACATGTGGGAATCAAGTGAGCCACGTGAATTTGAGAGAAACAAATGGTCATGACATTTTTGTAAAGTTTCATAATCAACGATATTTAATATGAATTTTTATTCGTGGAAATATCTTTTTATATATTTAATTATTATATATTCCATATATATTAGAAATGTTAATCATAAGCTCTTTATTTGGAAATGCTTAGATTGAATATAATAAATCATAATTTTAATACATTTTTATAAAACAGAGAAATATCTTTTATAAATTTACTCAGGGGCGTAGCGTGTCTTGGCTTTAAAATTAATACTTATTGTTAAAATCTATATAAAACATCTGATAATTTTATGTGTTTTTTTACTCGATTCCCGAAACCGCTAGACCTGCCTTCATGAAAATTTAATCAGTTGTTCATCTTGTCAATACAGGTAAAATCTTTTTTGAATTATTAAAATCGGATACTCTGTTCTCTTAAAAACTGAGTTACCGTTTGTGGCACTTTTTGCCCCGTATCTTCGAAACGGCTAGACCTGCTTATGCCAAAAACTTTTTAGCACATCTCCTTATCAACAGCAATCGAATGTTTTTTGAATAATTGAAATCGGTTAAACCGTGCTCCCGAAATAGTCTACGAAATTTTGTATCCGCGCGCGCACACACACACATACATAATTTTTTTCTAAGGTATGCCAATATGTTCTGAAACCTCTAAAACGTAAGGATATATAAAAATTTTCATTTCCGATTTTTTTGCGATTACTATAACTTACCCTACAGTTTAATAATATAAACATGTAACAATGAAGTTATCTTGCGAAAAGTCGATAAAGTTTAAATAATTATATATACAATAATAATAATTTCATATCATATTATGTAAACTAAACACTTCCAAAGACAGATCGATCGCGAGTTCTATATCGGATAAAAGATAAAACACCAACAATTCTATTGCTGAGCGACGGCGCCTTTGATTTTAACTATTCAGTATTTGGCCGGATAGTAAGATACTATTCAGTGTTCGACCGAATAGTAAAAAGGGTGCCAAATATGCCGAATAGTAACCGAATATTCGGTGCAAGCCTAATTTTAACATGTAAACAGTGTTTTTAAATTCAAGAGGTATGTGATCCTAAGCTCATTGATTACATTTGATATAATATTTCAATAATTTAAGAATCTCAATTTTCATGCGAATGTAACAACGTCGCATTTAATGAAGATGTCAAGTTATTCACATTCCTATAAATTAAAATTTTTGCAATTCGAACATCTTTATCCTTTCACATTCAAATAATAAAAGCTAAATCATTTTCAAAATTAAAATCAGTTTGTGAAGTCCCACGTTCCACATGACATTCTTAAGAAAAATAGATAATAAAATTAACTATGTTTATTGTATTGTGGTCTTAAAGAAATTTCTGAAATTTCTCAATTCCGAAGTGAATGGTATTTAGCACACTAATTAAGACCTAAAAAACTCAACATTCGTCATTATTATAAAAATCATGGAACAAATTTTGAAAAACATAAAAAAGAAAAGTTTGAAAATCCATTATTGGTCTATGTCTATATATTTACAATCGTATATCGCTATATATTTACAATCGTATATCGCTATATATTTACAATCAACTATAGAAACATAATACGTCTAGAATAACTCATTTAAAAAATGTGATCAAAACTTGTAAAATAAATAAATAACTAAACGATAAAAAATGATATATATATATATATATATATATATATATATATACGTATATGATATATGTATATATATACAAACATACAATAATATTATAAATATTGTAAAAAGTATTTGATAACACTTTCAATAGTATTTTGATAACTTCAACTCTAAAAATTCTTGTTTCAATCATTCATTTCAGCATTTATTAAATTTTTTGTTTGATAAATTTATCAATCACCGTCAATTTTATGTTGTAATTTATGAAAAAAAGTTGTATGTTGATAAGAAATAATACCTTGAATACTGCAAGTTCGAATCAATTGTTTTGTATATTATGCTCACATCTCATTTTTTCCTAGACCATAATTAAACAAGTATAAACAAAGTAAAAGGTGTTGAAGATCGGGATTAGAAAAGATTTTGCTTATCTATTTTTTTGGCATTGAAATTTTCTGCAAGAAATTTATACTTTAACCAAATCGTTTTTTGTAGTTGAAGTTTTACTAAAAAAAAACTGATCAATGCGATTTTATCTGATAATTTTCCAATGGTTTTTGAATTGCTTGAGTTTTTTTTCAAACAATTTCTAAATTGATTTCATTAAACAAACCAATGATTTTTATCAAATAGCTTATGAATTATTAGCATCAGTGCAAATGTTCATAAAGTGTGAGAAAAACACAAATAGCATAAACACACACATTTTTCTAACTCCGATATCAACTTTCTCAGTAATAATTGAACATTGCATAAAAACAAGTTATTCTCAAGAAATTAGAAAAATTAAATTTGAATTGTAATGATCAAAACACGATACTAACTGAAACTCTACAGTCCTCTAATATTTTCTGTGAAAATATTCTCCTTTGCACACTTACCATGAGTTTCAACAAATGCAAAAAGAGAGCATACATCACTAGTTTGTGATCTGCCACATTTGTGTTTTTCCTGTAAGGAAAATGTTATATGTATGAATATTGTGTGCTAGCAAAATTTTATTTTATTCACATATCATAAAAATATGCTAAATCTCATGCAATAGACATACTCAATTTCATTGATTGAAATTTTATAGAATTGAAAAAACAGAAAAAAAGTAAAAAATAATTTAAATTAAAAATGAATAAAATAATCTGAATAAATAAATGAAATTGAAAGCATAAATAATCAAATTTGATAAGTTTCAAAATAATTAAAATTTTATCTAGTTACAATTTTTAAACTAACCAATGGTAAGTATAATATACCTTACCAATGGTAAGTTATAATATAATACTATTTAGTATTATGCATATTATATATGTATGTATGTATATATATATATATATATATATATATATATATATACACATAAGGCTAAATTTGAACATTGTTAAAAATATAGGATTGCTATATTCAGTTTATTATCAAAAATTATCAAAAAGAGCTACATTAGAAATGAATTTATCAAATATCAAGATATAATATTTTTATATCAAAAATTTCATAAAAAAGGATCAATAAAATAAACGTATATAGTCAGAGCTATGATCACTAAAACTCGACATAAATTCAACTAGGCGCTTACGTATAAATATGTATAATAAAATTTTCAGATTACAACTTACATTAGCTCAACTCAGTTTCTCCAGATTCATTTTCTTTGAAGAAGAATGAATGTTTTCATTTCGAACACGTTTTCCTAAAATGTCAAAAAACATGTAATTATTAAAATATTAAAATAAAAATAATAATTTAATAAGTAATAATAATTTTATAATAAGTTTTAAATTAAGTTTGGGCATAATGAAAGTTTACAAATAAATATCATATATTAAATTTTTACAGTATACTGTAATAATGCAAATTTTGTTTTATGGTACAAATTATAATTTGTTTCAAATTTTAGTCATTCAAATTGTAGATTCACTGAGAATGACAAAATTATTTGTTCGATCATCTGCCAGTAAAGATTTTCTAGATTTTCTATTAGATTTTCATTTGATATAACTGCCTCAAATTTCTTTTTATATGTAAATATATATATATATATATATATATATATATATATATATGTATATGAGTTTAAATAATTCATGAATGAAAAATCAATATAAGTACACCTAAGTCTGTTTGTACACGGTCTTTTTGTACACGGTTTTGATATAACACGGTTTGAAAATTGAATATTTTTAATTTTTTACACGAATTTATTCCATTTAGCACGATTTGAAATTTTATGTACCTAAATTTTTTTCGTCAAATTTAATTTTTGCGAAGTATGTTCATATCAGAAAAAAGTATTTATGAAAAAAAAAAGACTGAAACCATTGATAGTATCGATAGTTTGCGAACACTAGCTTAAAGATTTAAGTGAATTCCCCTTTAGTGCGTACAAACATTTTTACTGGTCAAAGCAAATGTGAATAGCACTAATTTAATTCTTGTTCTCAAAAATCTTGTTTTTCACCACCAATTTTAATAGGTTTTAAAGATTAGGAACAAATCA
Source organism: Ctenocephalides felis (assembly GCF_003426905.1). NCBI lineage: Eukaryota > Metazoa > Arthropoda > Insecta > Siphonaptera > Pulicidae > Ctenocephalides > Ctenocephalides felis. The sequence goes on from NW_020537646.1 coordinate 46,440,368, forward strand.
CCCATTTTTGTATAAGATCAATGTCTTTTTTTACACGTTTTTTTTTTACACGGGTTCTTCTGGAACCAATCTCCGTGTAAAAACAGACTTAGGTGTATCATATAACAAAAATAAATTACCTATTCGAGTTTCTTTACTTTTAAGATATTGCCTAAATTCTTCTTTCAGTTCACTTGAAATATCCAGTTCATGATAATTATCAGAAAGTGTAATCCCTGATAATGTGGCAATATTTGGATTCGCACCTTTAGAAAGCAGTTCACGTATAGTCTTCGCTGTTAAAACAAATGAATTATATATGGATATCAAATATAATATAATTTATATATATATATATATATATATAATATATATATATATATATCTTAAGTAATGCTTTTCAGAAAGTTTTCTGAATCATTAAAATTGGGTGCTTAGTTATCTCAAAAACTGGCATTTTTTGTACATTTAGCTTTGTATCTTCGAAATGGCTGGACCTGCCTTTGCCAAAAACTAATCAGCACATCAAAATCATGTTGGCATGGATTTGTATAAAACATGATAGTGATGTTTCTCAGCTTTTAATATATATATATATATATATATATATATATATACATAATTTTTTATATACTATTATATATATATATATATATATATATATATATATATATATATATATATATATATATATTAGAAACATTATTGTGTTGGACATCAAGCATACCATCATTATTCTCCATTGCATGAAAAAGTGCAGTTTTTCCACTAGTCAAATCACAAATGTTGATGAACTCACGTATGTACCGATTTGATAATAAAACTTTCACCTTTTCAGTTTTAAAATTATTTGTTCGAACCACCAAATGTAACGGAGTAAATCCTGCAAAAATATATAAAAAAATCAACAATCTCAATAATATAAATTTCAAAAACTTTAAAGTTTTAAATAAGTAAAAAATTATAATCATGTTCTTACTTATGTATTAAGATAGATTTGTCTATATTTTTTTAATAATTTACATCATGTATCGGGAAAATAAAATTTAGTTTACATATTTTGAAGATTTAATAAATATTTGTTTCATTTTGAATGCCAAAATTCAAAGTATTCAGAAAGTTCAGAATATTTAGGTTTATATACAAAGTTTATATACAAAATATTTATTACATATGATTAAAAATGAAATTAATTATTGATTTCAATTATTTAAAAAAATATTTAATTATTAATATTTACTGAGTTATTTTAACTTCAGGCAGTATAAGCGATTTTAATTATTAATCATCAAATTATTTATGATCCTTGGTAAGGAAAAATAGATGGTCTTTTGTTTAATTGTTTTTAAACTTAAATTAACTTAATAAGTAAATATGTATAGATATTTTATTGATTTGAATCTTCTGCTGAATAATTCGTTTTATAAAATTATACTTATATGCAAAAACAACAAATTATTATTTTTAAAGTTATTTAATCCAGCCAACTATTATTTTATTGTTTTACTAAATTGTATAAAAAGTATATTATTATTAAGATCACTCTGTTGTGTTAATTTTTTTTTTCTATATAAATTTTGTATAAACCTAATCCTTATATCATTTATCTTGTATCTATCCCCTTTCATAGCAAAAACTAAATAAAATTCAACAGTTATTTGCAAAAACATTTCAGATAATCTGTCATGATTTAAACACATTGTATTTTCATAATTCCAGACCTTTCAGTTTATGCTCAAAAATTGTATGCATTCTTTCATTTATTGTTAGATATATATTATTATAATGCATTTAATAAAAATTGTAACAAAAAATTTGTAAATCATTGTGAGCAGATATTATAAATAGATATAGATTTATAAAATATAAAATACTCATATATCAGGACGAAACTCAAAAATTATGCATATCATTAAAATCTTCATTGAAAATGAATAGTTTTTGGACATCATTCACACAAGTTCATCGGAACTACTAAATTTTTAAATTCACTTTTAATTTATTTTTCACACCATTAAGTGTATCTATTCTCCCAAAAAATTGTTAGGAATATTTTCTACACATATAGTGACTTTAATCAATTTAGTTACTTCATGTACCTACATGAAATACGCAAGGTTGGCTTCAGCTGGTTGCTGGTCATTTCCTCCCTTTTTATAAGTTATCACTATTAAATAAAATCATACAACCGAGAAACCTGATAAAAAAAGTTTTGATTCTTTTTTTTAATCGGGTGTTTACAAAATAGCAGATGATGTACATATCCTTACCTGAGTTGTTATAATTGCATAGTGCTTTTTTATCTGATCTCTCAACTAATAATTTGAAACGCCTATATATTTTTGTGTACAATGCTGCTAATGAAGAATGTTATCTCCTGAGTCGGGATTGGCCTCTGCAATTGAAACTCCCAAAACAAAGTAATGTTCTAACAATATCTATGTTAGAACTGTTCAGTATTGCAATTTCCAAGGTGCTCTAATAAATAAATTTCTAAATTAATCAAATAAAATTACTTGACAAAAATTAATCTTACCCTATTTTTCTTTATTCGCAATCCTACAGGGACTTTTTTGATAATAATGCTAAACACTGCAATTTCAGTAAGTATAAATTATTATTCAGAATTGCTCTTATGTATTACTGAAAGAATAAAGTATGTTACAGTAATTTTTAATATGAAGTTTCAAATTACAAACAATAATATATATCACTTGTTGGTTTCCAACCTTTTC
>NW_020537646.1:46444081-46460599 GCF_003426905.1 Ctenocephalides felis
TATCTAGGGTCGAATACGCGCTCTTTTTTAAAGTGCTATTAATTTATATCCAGGCGCCATCAGTAATATGTTTCGCGAAGTATCGATTTCCTATAACAACCTCATTTCTGTTGTTTCGAATAGTGTTGCTGTCAATCTTTGTCGGGAGTGACTTTATATGTAGATAATTATACTTACGTGTTTATTGGTTACACAAATATTGTACTGGGTGTTTGTTAAAATATAACCATTGTTTGTCGGTCTTTCGAACTGTATACGACGCTCGTTTTCGTTAGATTTCAATGCATTGCTAGCATTTTTGTGTGTTTCTGTAAATTATAATGAGTAATATAAATCATATTTTTTATTTGTGACATAACATTGTAAATTACAAAATAATTCTTATGGCTGAAACACAGTCGTTGTGGAACACAATATAATGTCAGCAGCAAAATCAAACATGATATCTGTAAGCGATAGCCCAGTCACGGATCCTGGTTCTGAAACTAAGGTTAGTTTACGAAATATTGCGGATTAATTGTTACCCTAAACAATTTTGACAGGTTCTCGTTATTATGTCAACATTTTGTGGGCTTTTAAATGTCACCGGTTTATAAAGTTGAAATTTGTAATTTTCGTACATTCGATCAACACCGATATAATATATAAGTTCAATCAATAAAATGCATGAATTCTATACACTCGGTGTAAGCATGTGATGCTCAGACAGTTATGTCATTATTATGTTTAATAATAAGATGTCAAATAGGAATTTCAATATATTAATATAATTATTAGCGTCCAAAACAAATTAGAATATAACTTACCCACTCCCACTCACTAAATTTAACTTAATTTTAATCATAAAAATTGCTGTTATACAAAATTGTCAATCGCAGGCAATTGAGAAATTGTTAGTTTTGTCCATATATAATTGACGATTATTTTTTAAATTTATTTTAATTAGATACATTAGTTTAGGTTCAAATAAAATTTATCAGAACGTACATATAAAAGTGTCTTTGCTTCTTTTTTTTGCAAAATATCACGCTTTGCTTCGATTTAGTAGCTTGTTTATTTTTACCATTTTGTTTAAATATTAACCCTTTCCACTCGCAAATTCCGAAATTTATATGAATTTTGCAACCGGAGCGACGGCATCGGAGTCGAATGAGTTAATTATTATCTTACATATAAAAAACATTCTTTTCATTATATTTGATATTGTGAGTATATTAATATATTAGAATTATGTAATAAATGCATAATCTTATTAAATGATTCTAAAATCTGCGCTCTGGATAAAATATAACTTTTTGCCTTATATCTGGAATATGAAAGAGTAATTGGGATATTTCTGCTTTTACATTTAAATATTCTTGTTTAACTAATTAATAGTTGTGCAATAAAAAGTGTTTTTTTAAAAATTATAAGAATTAATTTGAATAACTTCTTCATTTTCATATGTAATAGATTCATATATCTATGTGTGCGAGTGTATAAACGAAGAATAGTCCTCGTGCCACTTAAATTTTATCTGATTTCAATTACTTACAACAAGTGGTCATTTATTGCAATTAATACTCAAATACTAATTCAAGCATTATTTTTGTTTTATCAAACTAAATTGGCAAGACAGACTTATTATTTAATACAAAGACCTAATATATAATGGATCTACCTAAAAGATCAGATGTTGAATCTTTTAATATATGCAATTTAATTGTTTTTTTCGTTAGCATTCGAGCATTGAAATCATGCTGCATCCAAAGTTTTTTTTTAAAGCTTCACCATCAGTTTAATAATTATTATATAATGTTTTGACTTGAAGTAACAATTTCAGAAAAAAAATCCAAACAGTTATAGCTGTTTTTGTTGACCCAGTTTAAAAAACGGTCTTGGCGGTGACAGTCATAACTCTTTGGAGATTCATCTAAAATCAATCGAATAAAATAAATAGTTTTATAAATAGATAATCCTGGGCCTGAGCGAAGCTTTTCTTTTTTTTGCAAAAATTAACAAAATGGCGGCATCAGAACATTTTTTCTCTAGATTTTTGGGAAAAAATCAACAGTTAATTGGTCTTACAAAATTTAAATTTTTGGAAAAATAAAAAGCCTTCGATCAGGCCCGAGTTTATTATGTATTCTAAAAGCTGTATAAATTTCATGCAAATCTAGTAAGCGGTTTTCGAGTTACAGCTGTCATCAGTTCAATAAACTAGTTTTAGTTAACTAGTAATAGTAATAGTTTTGAGGTTTTGAGTAAAACGCGTTTAAAATTTCACATTGGATTACTTAAACCGAATTATCTGGGTCATATAATAGTTCATCAGTCATTGTGGAAGTTTCAAAATTTTCATTTGGTATTGCCTACGAAGCATTCTGGCCTCCCGAGTGTTCTCGTTGGCGCGCTGATTTCCCACTTTCACACATGAAGCATCCAATTTTTCAGCATGTTAATGGGGATTATATCCACAATTAGGTCCTAGTTCTATAATCCAATGTGATCCAATGTGGTTGAAACTCAATTTTTTTCTTATCATGATTCAATCTTGAACTACACATCTTGAAAGTAAATTATCATTGCTGAGATCGTCGTAAATGGCTTTAATAGCTTTTAAATCATCAGGAGGTAAGGGAGAATAATCTTGAGTATAAGTATTGAGCATTCCACTTGCTTCAGCGCGCTGGTAAGAGTCCAATAACTCAAAAAGTAATCATCGGTTCAACTTGAATTTTTCAGAGAATATTTTCAAGATATTACACTTAACGAAAATGCAAAAAACAAAAATTGATTTTTCAAAAATTCCAAGTAACCCTAATCCCTTAATATCAAACTTATTTTCATATCGTATAGTTTAATTTTTCTAAAAAAATAACAATTTAACGAGATTAACTTATTATTCTGATTAAAGGTTTATAGATGCTCCAAAACCATTTAAGAAGGGAAGAAAACTGCATAATTCAATTCAAACTGCCAAATATCAAATTAAAAACAGAATATCGCTGTTGGTAATTTTTTAAAATTGGGTATGTAGCATGAAAGTTTGTTTATAATGATTTTAAAAAAATGCGCTATATTAGCTTCATCGATTGAAATAGGGATAATTGTTCTATTTAATGAAAATTATTCAAGCAAATTATATATGAATCGTATAATCAAATTATCTGCAAGTGCAACTTATATACAGATTCAAACTTTTGTTTATTGAATTATTATAACACGAGTACGAGTAATTGGACCCATAAGCCAAATATTGATGATGATGATATTCAATTAAGGAATAAGCTAAATTGATTCCATGTACAACTTTGAATTTTATTTATTTATTTCCACGGTAACTTAATCATATTAGCGATTGATACGATACTGATAATGAGTTATATATACGATATAAGTTGATTCGATAATCATAATTTTTTAAAATCTCAACTAACAAAAACAATGCAATGGAGTACTCTTGGAGATGATAAAAGTGATAAGTAATATCAGGCACACGACATAATCAAATGGAAATTTAAAGACTCTTTAAATTGCGCGTCAGGCTAAATAAAAGACGTTACTTGGAGTTCAATCGTCATTACTTATGTACATATATAATTTTCTTATATTATGTTATTATAACTAGCTGTACCCGATCACGCGTTGTTGTGCTATACATATAAATAAATAACAATTTAAATAAAATGATATTCTGTTACATCTAGTTATTGAGATGTGAAATAGTACTATACCACTCAATATGTCCGTAGTGCAACAAATAGATAGCTTTGCTATGTAATAATCCATATGACTTGTAGGAAGTACCAATTCTAGAAAGATATGTGTATAAATTCGACGATTAGTTTACAAGTTACAAAGGTTCAAGTGATGCTATTTATTAATTTTGCAAAAAACATGAATCATTATTATCTGTTGATGGGCGAAAATACCATCACAGCCAGAGCATGGCTTGATAAGTTTTTTTTTTTAATTTTAATTTTATTTTGCAATCTGTATATATAATTACATTTAGCAGAAAATGCTGACAAGTCGTTTACAATTAGTTGTTTACAAATTAGTAGATACTCCCAGTGACGTATCTACTAGAGCTAATATAATAAAAAAACTAAACACAAAAAAAAAACAACAAAATTGATAAGTGTTATCCGGGCTCTGCCTCGTCGAGCCAAACGGTGAAGAAATGGTTTGCAGTGGCCGTACAGACACTGACCGTGCTGAATGTCCTGGAAGGCCAATTGAAATGGTTACACCGGAATACATAAAAAAGTCCACCGAATTGTTTTGAAAAAGTGAGATAGCTGGCACCTTGAAGATATCAGAAGGCAGTGTGCATACTGTTTTGCTTAAACATTTGTCCATTAAAAAGCTGTTCTCGAAGTGGGTGCCGCGTTTGATCACAGTGGACCAAAAATAATAACTGTATAGAGCTGTTTCACCTGAATCAAAGGACTTTTTACGTCGGTATGTGACAATGGATGAAACATGGATCCACCACCACACTCCAGAATCAAATTGGCGGTCAGCTGAGTGAACTGCAGGCGGAGAACAACGTCCAAAGTGGCCAAAATATTAGAAAACGCGATCGCGGCTGGTAAGGTTATGGCGACTGTATTTTGGGATGGAAAAAGAATCAACAGCGAATACTACAAGACATTATTATTGCCTTTGAGGAAAGAAATTGACAAAAATGGCCACACACGAAGAAAAAAGTCTCTTTCACCAAGGGAATGAATACACCGTGTAACAAGTCGATCGCTATCTTTACGATAGCCAAATTGAACGAATTGGGATTCGAATGCCTGAAAAAATGCAATGACTGATTATATCACTCTTGAAGGAATGTAGGGTATGGCGGGGCTAGTTGAGCATAGGGGCAAGTTGAGCAATCGAAATATCTCGAAAACTATTCACCGTCCGTTTAGGCATTATATGGCGGCAAGATAGAGGTTTGGGAGAAATAAACATCCCGCGATCGCTAGTGGCCGCTGGACAAATGAGTGAGGCTCACGGGCGATTTGTTTATTTTGAGCCCAAAAAGTAAAAAAGTCATTCATCACGAGTTTTCGTCTGGTTTAGTCAAATGTCATTTATTTTTAATCAGGTAAATGTTATTCTTCCATATAATTATAGTACTTTTAATATGAACAGAGATTCTGGGTATAATTCTCACGTTTTTTTCTATAAACTCACTTTTATTTTGAAATTCCGAGTTGGGGTTAGTTGAGCATAATTGCTAAACTTGTTCTGTCACTAAGACTAGAAATTAATTATTATTTTTAAGAATTAAGCTAATGCTGTGAGTAATAATATAAAGAAATAATTATTTTAAACAAAAATACTGAATATAATGGTAAAATGACTCCTAAGATACGATATTATTTTGTTGATTCTACTTTTCGTCAATTATTCAAACAAAATTTCTATAAGTTTTGTTTTCTCTGTCAATAAAGACTATAAATATAGAACTGGTTATTAAAAACTTATTTTATTTCATCACTAATCGACATTGAACCTATGATTTCATTATACTTTCTGAGTGCTCAACTTGCCCCTTATGGGGTACATTGAGCATACTTTACTTTTTGCATTTAAACAGCTGTAGCTTTTAAATTTTTCTTATTACCCAAAAATAGTATTAACACTTTTGTTAAGCGATAAAAAACAAATCCATTAAGCCTTATAGCAATTTATTGAGACTTTTCATTGAGGAGCTACATTCGTTTAAGTAAAAATTTGCTCAACTAGCCCCGCCCTACCCTATGTTGGTAAATAATATCGAACTTTGCCAAAAAATGTGTTGTTTTAGTTACCCTACGAAATTATTGAGTGATGTGTTAGATGCATTTAGATGCGTATGATTAATAATAGTTAATAAATTAAAAACACAATTTTTATTGATAATGATAGAATAATTTCAAATTATATTGTTGTGTCTGTCCGGTCTGGTGTGGTAAACTTAGCTTGATTTATGGAGTAAAACCATTATAATTGTTTCGAAAAATCCCAAATTGCCTTTTAAAATATCAGGAAAATTATTTCATACCTAAAAGCTTTTTTTTCTTGTACTTACTAGGTCTTCCTCGAGCGCTTCTTATTGCTGTATAATGCGTTTCGAAACTTTAAAAACGTTTTTATCGCAACATGATCTGTTAAAATGGCCGGTATTATAACTTCAGCAATTTTTATTCTTTATTTCATTCGAATTTGTTTACAGTATCTGTGAAATAACATTTTGAATGGAATGTCATAGATTTTCGATGTATTTCTTTAATTATTATTTAATAACAAATAATTACATTTTATGTTAAAAATTTAAGTATTTTTAAAATCTATATTTGTACAAATAAGTGATATTTTTTGGATCTAACAAGCAGCAGCTACACTATCGGCCGCAAAGCGCCTCAAATTTGAAATTTTACACATATCATTTTTCCATGTCATTCTTTTATTACTTTTCTTCCCTGATAGTGACGAAAACACGTTTTTTATGCTGTATAGCGTTATCCCTTAAAAGCTATCAAACAATTACGTTTGTATGATCTTACTTTTTTAATTGTAGTATTGCATAAATATAATGTGAAATTCAGTTGGTTTATTTATAACATTTTCTATTGTGTTATAAAGTTTTCTACAATAAGGTCAATTAAAACCGTCAAATTATTGATACCAACATTACTTCCTTAGCTATCTCTCAGATCCTAAATAATTTTTATTAAATTTTTTTTTATGTTTTTTTGTGAGTTAGATATTCATACATTTTTTCAAAGAAAACGAATAAATATTACTTTCTTTTGAATTTAAACATGTCCAATTTGCGTCATATTGCATTAATCATGTCAATAGATAAAGCACAGGTTCAATTACTCAAAGCGAATGGTATTAATAAATTTAATTTTTTACGCGTTTCGTAATTCATCGCGTGTCCGAGACTGGAAACCGTCTTCATATTTGCTTTGTTTTAACTATGAGGCATGAAAGAAGTACTTTAGTCAATAAGCAGTTGTAGTGTGTGGCTAACAATCATAATGGACGCATCGGTAAGTTATTCTGACCCAAAATATTAATAGATTTTTTTCATAACTTTTATTATAATTGTTTTAATCAATATTAATCTTGTTTTACTATCGAACCTAGAATTTCTTTTTTATTTTATGGTCTCGCTTAGAGTCTCATTCTTATTTGATATATTATACTAATTTTTCATTTCGTATTCATTTCAACGTTTTTTTCATTCAAGATTTTCACGTATATTCCCAACATACATTATTTCTTATCGTTTTCAAGTATTAATTTTTACAATGAATTTTTGTACATAATTTCTTAACTCGGTCCGAGTTCCCTTTTCATGAATCAGTTCTGTTGCCGTTACTGCCATGTCCTACGAAAAAAACTCTAATACTAAACTATATTACCAAAAATGGCCATCGATTTTATTTTATTAAGGGGGTATTCTAGTGTAGAGCGATGAATTTTAGGTCATTTTTAAAGTGTCGTAAAAAAAAGCAATGAATGTTTTACTATCCATTTTTTTACCACTTGTTTATTAATATAATTAAAATACAAAACAAAAATTAAAAAATAAAAAAGTTGAAAATTGTAAAAACTGGCAGGTGATAAAGTGGGTGGTTTCAAAAAATTGGCACCTCAGTCTTGACATGATTTCAGGTCTATAAACTATAAACAAGACTCTCTGAACATTTCAAGTGAATCGGTCGATTAAAACTCGAGAAATCGTGTCAACAGTACTGAAAAAGCCTATTCTGAGAAAAACGCATGTAAAGTGAGGCCAAACCAGTATGGGGTCAGTAAAATGCCTATATCTCCGAAAATACTTCAAATTTTCAAAAACCTTCTCGTACCCATATTCGTAGATAGTTAAACTTTGAAAATATGAAATAAAAAAAACGATTTTTTTGAATTTCTACACTAGAATACCCCCTTAACCCTTTTAATCTCAAAGTACTAGTATCGAGTTTATATTAAAAAAATCGATAAATTATAAATTAAAAATTCGTTTATAAAGTCATTAAGATAATTGATGCTGTGAAAGTTATTAGAATACGATTTTAAACTTTGTATGAAATTCGAATGTTTTTGTAAATTTAAATATGAATATTATTTTTCAAAGTTTTGAAGTGTTAAATATTAATACTGAAAAAAAATTTGTGTCAAGTTCGAAAACTCTACATATATAAGTTTTTCAAAATATAGATTTTTTTGGTGAGATAATATATATTGCAAATGTTTATCTCTAAATTATTTCCATAAAATGTCTATACAAAACTCAAAAATGATCAAATTAAAAAAATCATTTTTATATAATTTTTATACAATAAAATCGTACAAAAAAGCATCTGAAGACTTTCGTTACGTTTAGTGTCGAGTTTTACTTATAGACGACATCATCCAGTATCCCTAAAGTAGACATTCCTTGAATATTTATCACTGCGTTAAATGTTATTGTAATTTTTAGTTCTTTAGAAGTGTAATTTTTATTTCTGAAAATAGGTGCACCTACTTTAGCGGCTTGCTGGCAGTAGTCATTACTGAGGAAAACATTTTCGTATTGATAATATTAATCTATAATTATCTATAATAATGCATGTAATTACACATAAGTAGGTTCTATATGGCACCTCATTAAGTTAATAATATCATTATCTGATTGATCACCTTAATTATAAAATTTATTTGTGATATTGTGTCCCTTTATATAATTATTAAATTATAATAATTACTATTATATACGAGTATAGCATAATGATTGAAGTTCAAGCGTTATTATGAATATCATGTGATACGGATGATTAAGATGGACCAATTGTACAACATAATTTACTCTATATACCACTAATTCTTTAAGCAAATATTAACATATAAATACTATTATTAGGCAATTCATAGTTTTAAAAATAACTTATGTTCAGCACGTTATTGGTTTTTTCTCTTACTTTAAATGTTTTTAATTAACATAGTTATGCAGCGCGTTCGTGATAGACAACTTGGTTTTCACGAATGATCTGAATGAGCATTAGTTGTTTTTTATGAATTAGTAAAAATGAGATTTGAACTCAGTATCTTGTGGTTGCAGAACACACATTTTCTACTTTATAATAAGCATTAAATGCTTGAAATGAAATGTTTTGATTACTTTATTCGTATGTTAATCAAAAACTGAAATGTTAATTAACATTAGATTTACGGATGTGGTTATATACCTATTTTTTACTGAAGTGAGCCAAATTGACTCATACTAGTAGATGCAAGTTTTTGGAAAAAAATAGCTCTAAGCCAATTTAAATAAAATGTTGATTATCAAAAAATGCACGAAAAACATTTTTTATCATTACTTGGTGCTATTAGTGTTTATGAACAAGTTTGTAATTTGTAATTTTTCTATTTTTGTGCTTCGTAATTAGTAGTAAAAATTGGTAATAATGATTGCTTTTATGAATTGTTAGCGTACAAATCTTAGATCTATATAATCGTGTAGTAAACTTTGTCATAGTATCTTTTTTGGGTGCCGCAATTTGAGGTATTTTGTTTCGATTTGTGCGTATTGGAAATTGGAACGTATAGTGCCAATCAAAGTAGTTTTTTTTCGAGTAACATTTTTGCAAATGAAATCATACAAATATCTTTTACAAATAAATCACAAAATTAACTTTGTGGATTAGTTTTTCTGGTCCAAACTGTTAAACCAAACAAATTGGCTCACATCAAGAAAATAGGTATATCACATTCTATAATGCAATATGAAGGGGTCTGAGAGAAAAAGGAATGAATGTATACATATATTTCGTTAAATAACTAAAAAAGCAAGTATTTATGTAAAAATAAATATTACAGTTTTATGCGTATTATATTTCACTTATTTTTATTATAAAATTATTAATGTAAATTAATTCATTTTCCAATAATCTTCACCAACTAAGCAAATTTTAATTGAAGGACAAGTTTATGCTTTCGCGAAAAAAATCAGTTTACTAATTTTATGTTTACCGTTTCAATTCATTCTGAATCGAATAAGACCAATCATGGAAAAAATATGTGTGCTTATAATACTAAAATATTATATCCCTACTACGATTAGCTCAAAATTCACCAAAGCTTATAATTAGAAATTGGCCATCCGCTTAAGTGATTCTAATCGGAATCTATGGCGAACATCTATTTAGGTTCCGTGTTTGGTAGGTAGCTACTGATTACAGTTTACAATCACATTTAAATAAAATATATTTTTAGAACTCAAAATGGATGAACTCATATGTGTTAAACCAACTAATTTATTTTATACAATTACAGATATTATGAGTGTTTGAAAGACCGATGGAAAATTGCTTATTTTTTAGTGAACGCGAAAATTTTATTTTCGAAATAACAGTTGAACATTTTGTCTAAATATTTAAATCTCAATTCTTCTTGTTTAAGTTTATAATGTGTACATATCGAAAAGCTTATGCAACTTGCGTCAAGGCAAAATGCTACTTATTAATATATTAGTTTATTTATTTATATATATATATACAGTAGAATCCGATTAGTATGACGCCGGATATATTGACAACCGCTTATTATGACGTAATTTTAAAGGCAGTTTGGTTTCCATATAAAATTTCTCAAAAAAACAGCTGTTTAGTCGGATATGTTGACCTCGCTTACATTGACATTTCGCTTATAATGACCCATTTTTGAAAAAAAATTTGGTCCAAGTATAATGACCGACTTGATTTTACACCTCCGATAACATAGAGTTCATGTTTTTCATTGCACATTGTTATGGTATGGCACCACTGTGAACTACCCTTGTGTGTCAGGTCGCTACATACCTTCAGGTCTCTATGTTGCACGAGATTCGCGCTATGGAAACTTTGGCAACTTCCGGCATGGACGACCTCGTGCAAAAAATAAGTAGGCTCATTCTTGGTGTTCGAAATTTGGAAGCGATAACATCTGCTATAATTTACTGAATTAGTAAAGTTCTATATTTTTTACTATTTTTACCCAGTAATTAAAATTCAAACGAAAATTACAGATTTCTTACATTAAAAAATGCATTGTTATGTCATATTTTAATTAAATTTGTCAATTTGTTTATATGTGTCATTTTTTACCTTAATTTTTGTATTAAATTACCGAAATTAATAACATATTCGCCAAAAATTGTTTTTTTTTTTCAGTACGCTTAGTATGACGACCGCTTAGTATGACCATTTTTCGCCGTCCCTTGAATGTCATACTAAGCGGATTCTACTGTATATATATATATATATATATATATATATATATATATATATTTCTCTATGTTTATATTTCTCTTTATTTGTCTTTAGTTTTTTCTTTTTTATATATTAACTATAGTAGATACACCACTGGGCGTATCTACTAATTTGTAAACAATCAATTGTAAACACTTGTCAGCATTCTCTGCTAAATATAATTATTTTTATAGATTGCAGAATGAAAATAAAAATAAATAAGAAAAATGCTACTTAGTCAATATTTAAGTTACAGTATTTAAATATTGATATAAGATAGTTGCAGAACTATCTTGCCGACCACTTGCTCTGCCTCCCAAAACCGCTTAAGCCCTAGGCAATAGCTTATGTATCGCTTATATATTGCTCAAATAGTATAATACCTAAATAGTATGTTTCAGAAATTCACATAATTTATTCACTTATGAGTGCTTTGACTCTTTAATTGTTTACATGAATATTTTTGCATAATTGCGAGTATACTAGTCCCGAAGAAATAACATTGAATTAGTATAATCAATACATCAACTGTAGTTTTGATAGATGATAACAAGCAAATAGAGATTTTTTATGAATGTATGTAGGCTTCAGAATAATTGTTAGTCGGAATTTTTTTTATATTAAGTGGTACTGTTATGATATCCTAGTTTTAGTTTCTATCTGTACACGATTTGAAATTTTAAAATAGATTTGATCGAATGCAACTAAAACCAAAACGATTTTTTGACTGTAGACTTTTGAATTTAGACATCTTTTGTTTGTACTTTATTAACATTTATTGTATGAAATATTTTGAATAGCATAAAAAATCACTTTCACGAGCATCTGTATGTGTTGAACAATATTTCAATGATCTGATATTTTGAAAATTTTCCATCTCCATCTCTCGCACGAGAAGATAATACATCGAGAAGACGTAAAACATTAGGTAAATAAATTTCATTGCATTTATTATTTTGTTGCTCATAATTTCGTTTGTTAAAGCAATGTGTTCGGCAACACTTCACAAAAGTTTGATTACCAAATGATATATATTAACGTAACGAAAATTCATATCTTGATGTGAATCGGTTTGTATACTAGTGCAGGATATATTTCATATTCTTCATAAAATCACATTCTAGTTCTCGGGTCTTATTTTTATGATGTATTTCTTCATAGATATATTCAAGTATTTTCTATTTCAAGCACATGCACAGAGTTTTGTTATTGTGGTGATTTTTCAGATTTTCACTAGTTATTTTTAACTTTTGTTTTTTTTTTTTAAACAAAAGATCGAATATTTTATTAAGATTTATATCTAACTAGCAAACCCGACGAACTCCGTTTCGCCACCAGATGGTTTCGTGAGAAAGATGAGGTAATTGCAATCGTTTAAAGTCAAACGGAAGACCAGTCGGAATCATTGGTATGTCACCAAATCGCCAGTAATTTTTGATTGAATGGTGAAATTCAGTGCGTGTACATCATTATGCCATGCACCACTATAAAGCTATAAACTATACGGAGCCCGAGACCTTTCCAACGAATGCAAAATTGGCGAAATCGGTTTGTGCGTTATGGAGTTAAATAGTCAGGAAGGAAAACCCGACTTATTTTTATATATATGTAGATAACGAAAGTGATTTATCAACTTTAATAAATATTAAAAACATTAAATCCTACTAGATGAGTAGAACATAATATTATGACCGTTTTTTATTTAAAAGATAGTTTTTTCGAAATTCAAGAAGCACTTACAAAAATGATTCTATAATATTACAAAGCAGGTGATAAAAATGAAGCTGTTTCACTTAAAAAAAAGGTTGAAATCTACAATTTTATTATCTTATTAGTTTTTCATTTTAATATTCCACAATTTATCGATGGAGCTTCTAAAGAAATTCAATCTGAAGACATTGATCCAAATCTAAAGCAATTGATTTTTTAAATGTATTAAAACGTTTGAAACTTAGTCTAGAAAAATTAAGACTAAAGGCATAATTTTGGGAATTTAAAACTAGATGCAAATAGTGCAGCAACAAAAATGGTGCATCACCACTGAGTTTTCGAAAACTCGTCAGAGGAAGGTAAAATAACATGATGACGAGCTTTTACGAATATATATGAGCGTCTACAAGAAACGGAAAGTTTGTTCAAAGTGAATATATTTTATCATCGTATTGGACATATTACAATTTTCAGAATTTTGCAGTCTTTAACTAGCTTTAATTTTCTTGGGAAATTCATAAAAACTCGCTAACGTGATTAATAGACGCCCTCTTATGTTATAGATACTTTTGCAGAACAGAAAGAAAACATTTTACGATGATGTTTTATTTTCCGAAAAGTTAGCGAACAAATGTAAAGTATTGAAAAGATTAAATCAATTACAGTAAAAAATATTGTTGATGGGAGATTATGTAATAGTTATGTTTAACCCCAAAGGGGCCGTTCAAGTATTACGTAAGCACTATAGGGGGGCGGGGAGGTTGTTGATTTGCTTATTTTGGTTTGACCTGGGGGGCAGGGGAGTCTGGATGATGATTAGTCATAGATAGTATATTTATTTTTTAAATTAATTGCAAAATGTTTACGTAGTATGGGGGTAGGGGGTAAGAGCTTTGCTTACTTTTGCTGACAAGGGGGATGGGGGGGGGTAAATAATTGTAATAAATCTGCTTACGTAATACTTGAACGATCCCAAAGTACTATGTTCTTTGGGAAAATTTTGTACTATGTGTAACTGAGTACGTTAAAAAATCTCGATTTTATTAAAATTTCGAGTACAACGAAACGTGATAGTTTAGATACCCAATTGCGATTAACTACATTTATCAATAGGATGGACTCGGGGCATAAAAATACAAATCGAATGCTTTTTGAACCATCCAAATTGGTTTTAGCCGTTTTTCCGAAAACATAGCTTATTGTAAGTTATGCAAGAAAGAAATTTGGCAGAAATTTACAAAGATTATTTGGTTTTTTAGTTTGTTTTGCGATGTTTATTTCGCTAATACGTTTCGTGTTTTAGGCTTTGAACACTGTCAGCACTGTCATTGGCCAGAGATCTATTCCATTGGTAAGCTTTAATGTCGCACCGTTTGGCTATTTTTGTCGGTGTTCTCTGCTCGTTTTTTGTGGTGCAAATTATTCACTTATCGTTAGCATATATTAAACTTACTATATATACACTAATAGTTTATATTTATATATGTATATACATATGTATATATATATATATATATACTTATATATATATATATATACTTATATATATATATATAAATATATATATATATATATATATATATATTAAATCTTCATATGCATATGTGTGTATATTCGTACGTATATATATATGCTTATATGTATATATTTGTGTGTGGGAGTGTAATTTGCCAATCGCACTAAAACTGTAATTATTCAAATTTCTATGATATAATTCTTGAAAAAATCAATTTTATATCTTGACTGGATTATATTTTTGGCCATGTCTTTGCACGAAATTGCTTTTATTTCCATGCCGTTCTACACTTTACCTTATATTTATATATTTCTTAAATCTTTGTGTTAATTACTCGCTTTGCTTTTATTACTGATGTATATCTTTTTATTAGTTTAATCTTATTATGCGATTTATTATATGGTTTAAATCTATTGATTTGAACCATATATTAAATCGCATATGATTGTCTATTACCATTATTAAGAAATATGCTATTTTTTGCCAGGTTCATATTTATTCGATTAATCTTATTGACAACAATCGAAAATAGGTAAATTTGGCATAAATGAATGTCTGAACCATTTTTAGTTTATTGTTACTGTATTATCAGGATCGTTTTGATTGTTAATAATACGCACTAGAATCCTTTTCTTCTTATTGCTGTTTTATATTATAGCCCGGTCAATTTACGCATTCAAGGTTACAATAATTTTTATGGGCTGTAACTTTGCAAAATTGTTTAAAATACAATTATAAAAAATGGCGCATGGTCAAAGGTAAAAAAAATTACCCTTTTGCGATTTTTAGCTAAATGGTTAGCTTTATCGCAAAATTACTTGAGACAATATTGTGGAGCATAAAATTATCTACAATAAATGCGTCCTTTTTTTGCTCAGAGCCACCGTTTTAAATTTGAAAAGTACGTTTAAACGTCAACTCGAGGTAGTGTGCTTGCTCGTTTTTTTTACGTGTTTTTTTCAGTAGGTTATTTCACGGGTCTGTTGTGATTTTGTTTGTTTCGGAACACTTGCAAAATAATATTTGTGAATATGGGTTGGTAAAAATAAAAGCGGTAATTATAAAAAAGCAACTAAATTTATTCCTGGGAGACATAATTTTCAAATGTTTCTACATCTTTTTCGTATCGTTTTCCTTAATTTTCTCCTTCTTCTTCTTCTTTTTCTTCAGATCCTCCTCAGAGCCAGATACATCTTTAAAACGGTGGCTCTGAGCAAAAAAAGTATCGATGCATTTTTTGCAGATAATTTTATCCTTTACAATATCGTCTCAAAACTGACTATTTAGCTAAAAATCGCAAAAGGGTCGTTTTTTACCTTTGACCCTGTGCCATTTTTTTTAGCTCGCATCGGATCGATAAGGGATTTTGAGATTTCTTTTATAATTGTGTTTTAAATAATTTTGCCATGTTACAGCCCATTATGAATTATAGTAACCTTCACCCTTATTTTAGGTTTAAATTGACCGGCTATTACGTATATATTATCTTCATCAAACAGTCATTTTTTTCATTTTCTTGTTTCGATAGCATTTTATATCTCGATATAATAATCTACATAAAAACATTTCAATTATCATTCGCTTCTGAAAATAATGCTAAAATGTACTATTTCATTCTCTATTTTTGTAATATTTATATAATATTTGCACGTGTAATATTAATGCATTATGTTTAATTTTGTGATGTGTCTTTTATGATTATTTTATGGCATTTTATGTGACGTAACAACTCATTATCTATTATAGAGAAATATGAACATATTTTTAAAAGTTTTGAATATTATAGCTATTGTATGCGTTACCTTGTAGAATGATACCTACAGTTTTATTGTAAAGTTGGAGGTATTGAAAAGTGTCGCTTTTTTATTGTAACATTGATCGCAATACAAATTGCCAAAAATTCGATAATTTTATAAGTTGGAAAAGCGCCGAAAATAATTTTGAATTTTAGATTGAAGCAACTAATGTCCTTAGTATAATGTTGTATCATGTTAAACTGCTTGATATCAAAATGAATGAAAAAATGTTGGAAGTTTTATGGTTTGTTTA
>NW_020537646.1:46460699-46478230 GCF_003426905.1 Ctenocephalides felis
CAAAAATCAGAAAGTGACTGAAAAATCGTATGTAGCGTTGAAATTCAGAATCTATAAAAATGTGTTAGTGATTTTTAATATCACTGCATACAGATCAAAAGTCCTTATCGGATGTTTATAATAGTTTTTTTATTCAATTTTATATGGCATTTACACTTGTATGATGATACAAAGAAAATAGGCAAAGAGATTGCTAACTTTAAGTTATTTAACTAATAATTTATCAGATAGACTGCAATAGGTCTTAAATTTTTTTGTTATAATTTATTTTTGTTAATCAAGACTTTAATGTCTTATTTATAAAATTGATATGTGCCAAAAAAAGAAATAATACAAAAAAATACAGTAAAATAGGTCTTAAATGTGAATTTTTAGTTTTTTCGATAATTGCCATAGAACCTGAACGTAGTAATTAAAATATATGCATAGTATCCATGTACTATAATTTATATCATTATTTGATAAATTCATTATCAAAATGGATATTATTTTAGCCATGCTTCCTTCGACACGAGGAACTACATACATACACAAAAATTTATAGTAATGTACAAAAGTACATCAATTTTTAGAGTGTTAAAATGATCAGAATTTATTCAAATCTTTCAAAATTGACGAACTGTAGAATTTGTGAAAATCCCATGAGAATGGGATCCACTGTCATCATTTATTAAAGTTTTTAATAAAAATTCACTTAACTCGCTAAGTATGAAAAATACATGTTATGATGATCTCGTTTTATAACATCGTGCAAGATTCTTGAAATATAAGTTTTATTATGAGTATTTTTATACCGCCTTATTTATTGTACATGTATGAAAGTTTACTAAAATTTTCAAAATATGGCTGATGTAACTCAACTCAACTTTCCAAGTTTTTGCAGAATTTGTGAAGCCTTTATCTGGATTTTAAAACCAATTTAAAAAATTCAAAAGGTTTATATGTTTCCAGTATATTCAATTCCTAATCTTCTTTGTTGCGCAAAGTTTTCTACCTTTTTGTTGTTTACATATTTATAAAGAATGAAAAAGGAAGAAGGGTTTCTGCATTCTGTTGGGAATCTTTAAACTTCTCGTTCAATGGTATTTAAATTACTAATCCTCTACTCTGTGTGATAGCGTAAAGCAGTTTGAAATTTAATAGAGGATAGAAATTCTAGTTGGCCAAAATCAAAAGAAACACAAACTTTACCAGAGAGTTGTAATTTGTTGTTTCTCAACACGTGTAGGTACTAAATTTAATTGCTCTGATTATGAAAAACTATTTAAGAAAACAATTTATTTTAAATATTTTGCGAAAGTAAAGAAATTTATGACATTTAATATGTAAGTTTATAAAAATCGGCCTCACTCGGGTGTTTAACAATTTATACACCAAATTGTCTTGGAACTGGAAATTTTGATAGCACAAGAAAAACGTAAGAGCTTTTAAATGATGATCAAAAAATGGTCCAAACAACCGTACTATACGAAAATACAAAACGAAATTTATTTTAACTTCATGTTATTATTAGCAATATTGTCTATAAAAAAATATAGTATATACCTATGTGAATAGAATAGCGTTACCAAAAGTGAGTTTGAAAAAACTCACTTTCAAACATTTTCGATGATATCTCGAATAAATGATAAATTTAATTTAAATAATGTTTAACCAACTTAGGAAAGTCGTGGTATATAAAATTATTCATTTTGAAAAGAATGATTTTATATAAGCAATGATTTGGTATGATTGAAAATTTGTTTATAGTTTATCATCATTTGAACTTTATTTTAACAATAGAAAAAACAACAAAAAAAATACATTGAATAGTACTACACAATTAATTGTAAAAAATAAAGTAATAATTTTTGCTAAGTTAATAGCATTTTCACACCAGTTATGTTCGAATATATATTCTGTTATATTAATTTATATTCTGTTTTGAATTGGTATAAGCATAGCAATAATTTCTTAACTTCTTACGCTTTTTTCCTTCTGAATAAATTATAAATAACATACAACTCTGAAGATACTATGAAATGGTATTAAATACAATGAATATTAACTTTCTGTACGGTAAGTTATAGTAATCGCGAAAAAATTGAAGAAAATTTTTGCATTACTCTACATTTCAGAGATTTCTGAACATTAACGTATACCCTTGCAAAAATGGTTGTATGTGTGTGTTTTTTTTTTGTATAGCGAAGGAAATGACTTTATGCATTCCAGACTGGTCTTTTATCAGGGTATGCCGGACTGGACCGGAATACCGCCCTGGTATAATACCGACTAAAACCTTCGCTTTGCCCTTGCCTCTGGTCACCACGGAAACCGCCGTTAGGCATTACTTCGTGGGGGAAGGATCTAGAATGTTATCATTTTTACCTTATATTTATACTCATCTTTTAAATGAGCGAAGTCCCATTCGTCCTTTCTCTTTCTATAGCACGCAAGTCAATTAGCACATCTCTCGTAAATCTGTCTGTGGAGTTCCAAGCAGCTTCAGCTGTCAGCCTCACTTTAACAACAGTATCTGGAGTAATTTTTAGGCTCGATATCTCTTCTACATCGTCCGGTGGAGCACTAAATCGCGGGCACAGGAAGAACACGTGCTCAGCATCTTCGATTTCGCCCAAACAATATGGGCCTAAACAATCCGACGAGCTATAGTGCTTGAAGCGGTGTAGGCAGGCTCGAAAACAACCGCGACCAGATAGCATTTGCGTAGAGTAATAATTAACTTTTCCATGGTTGCGATTTAGCCATTCGTATGTCACGATATCAGGAGCACCGATTCGAAAAACATTCGATTCATATTGATGGGGAGACGTGCTGATTAGTTTTCGGCAAAGGCAGGTTTGGCCATTCCGGATTTACGGAGCAAAAAGCTCTAAAGCAATCAGTTTGTGAGAGAATGGCACTTCTGATTAAGATGATTCAAAAAGCATTGAATTCGTAATGATTGAGTGAATTATTGAATACTTTTTTTCGGAGGCAGGTTCAGCGCTTTTAGATAAACGGAGTAAAAAAGTACCCAGAAGAGCAGTATTTGATGGAACAGCGCATCCGATTAGAGTTATTCAAAAAGCATATTGCATGTGTCGACCGTGTTCGTTTCTTTTAGATAAACATAGATAAATGCATAGATAAATTTATTTCTTTTAGATAAGCATAGATAAAGGCCGTCGCCTAAATATAAGCACTTATATTATATTAGATTCATAAAATATGTCGATGAAATATTTTAAACAATTGTTATTATTTATTGATGATTGATTACTTTTATTTCGCGAAAGTTTAATTACAATTTGCCTTAAGCCACAATGCCATGCGACACCAATAGTTATATCTTATATATATAATAAAAATTAAATTTCTGTTAGTAATTACATAATTAAGCTATATTAATTAATTAAGTTTAATTTGAATTTTAATGTATAATCTATATTGAATATATTTCATAGGATAATTGGTCCCACCGCTTTGTGTCAACTGGCAGATCGGCACCTTCCAATGCCTTTGTCTTCGCGGCCTCTGTACTCATTGTCGATGTCCGGGCTCGTTGTCTGTTTCACGGGCTTCCGGAAGAAGGAAGATTTAACGCGACTCATTGGTTTAATACATCACATGGGAGGATCTATACGGAAGGATATGGTGTCTAAGGTGATACTATCACAGTTTTTTTTAATTAATACAAGAATGTCGAAATATATTATTAAAAAACTTTGACCTACACATTTTTTAAAATTATGTTTCGCAAAACCCGACCCGTCATTGGATAGATCATTCTATTACTATAGCAATTATGTATGTATATATATATATATATATATATATATATACTCGTATATATCTTAAGAATTGTTTATTTTGATTTGATTAATTTTAAGGAAATCTTCGATGAATAGGTTTTTCTTTGTTTTCAAGAAAAATTATGTTAAAAGTTCATCACTGACAGTTATAGTGTTACGTGATTTTTTTTATTTCACATTTATGTGTTATTATTTTGCTTTGTTTAAAGAAATTCATATAGAGACTTCTTTAAAAAAAATTATTTGGCCTCGCTTACTCTGAGCATTTATCCAACCAACCTACAACATTTTTATTTATTTACATTCTAATTTTTATATCATATTCAATCTAGATAAATTTATATCCTATTCTATATTCTTCTTAACTCTTCTTCTTCTTATTTTCTTCAAGTTTTGCTCTTTTCAAATTTCTAATTATATTTAACTTCTATCTGCATTCCATTTTTTTCTTCATTCTTTTTTTCATTTCAGCAAGTTCTAATAATTTTTATGCTATTCGAATTCTGTTATTCCTATTTTTCTTAATTTTTATTCGAATTCTACTTAACAAATACAATTTTTATTTAATTTCAAATTAACTACACATATTTTTTTCATAAATTCTAAGTCAATGACAGGATTCGTTTCAAAGATCCCTGTCGAACTATGAATCGAACACGTATACTATACTATACTCGCCACCATATAGGGACTTGTATCAGATTTTTTTAAAAAAAAATATATCTTGAAATCCTGTAATTATATTTCTTCGAAATAATGATGGATAGAGGCTATAACTATTCCTCTACCGAATCATATAAAAATATATCCATAAATGTTATTTAATTTTTCACAATTAATCAATTTCTGGAAAAAGTGCAGTGCTACAACTTAACTTGTTTTTGGGGCTAATTGTAACATGTAAGTAGTAACGACAATAATGTTTCTGATAATTTATTCTCTACTTATTTTTAAGAAAATTGACTTCTTTCTAAGTAATTCTATTCATAAATCAACGTAAACTATGATTAATTCAAACAAATATATAATGTCTTCTGTAATATAAATTTATTATAAGCTACAATTTATATCATAATTACTTATATGGTACACAGCCTCAAAGTTTTGTTTCAACTAACCCCAGGTTATTTTCCCTACGTTATAAATATAAATATCTTACATATATATATTATATATATATATAAATAATATATATATATATTTATTTATTTATATTTATATTCTGTTCTTTCTTCAGGTTACACACCTCATAGCTAATTGCACAGGAGGCGAAAAATACCGTTATGCTATGACTTTCCGGGTTCCTGTTGTTTCAGCAAAATGGGTTGAAAGCAGTTGGGAAAAGAGACAAGATATCACTCACGATGCCAGGAATGAAGCATTCATTGTAAGTTGAATATGTTTTGTATTGCTTTCATTAGCTATTTTTCCGATTGATAATTATGTAAAGTGAGTTTTAATTAAGCGTGAAAAAAGAATTTGCTGAACTAAGAAATACATGCAAGCATATTAGTTATTACATATTGTTTAAGCCTTAAACTTTAAGGCGACTTTAAACAAGTAATAAATAGGTTTTTCGAAATAGTTGTCACATTATAATAAAATCACAAATAATAAAAATGCCATCGGAGCCTTATGAAAATAGTTAGACATAATAAATTTGATGCAATACAAATTATAACAAATATAATGAAGATAAACTTGTTCGATAATATAAATATAATTACGAACATGAGTTTAATGAAGAAGATCTTATTAAGTTCCATGGTTTACTGTGTTGTATGAACATATATTCCTATTGAATAAAAAAAATATATGCTTTAATTGAGTAATTTTACATGTATATATCTCTATATGATCTCTATATCATATCATCAACACATTTCTAACTTTAGATTAAACTTTAATAAACAATAATTTGTAAACAATTTTGTTTATTGTTTTAATATATGTTTCAGTCTGAACACAAACTTAAGCCTTTTCAAGGCTCACGAGTATGTTTCCTCGGTTTTCCAGCTGATGAGCAACAACATATGTCGGAGATTTTAGTTGAGAATGGAGGTGTCCTTGTAGAATTGGAAGATCCTTCATGCACGCATGTGGTAAGTAAAATATTTACTAGTTTATAAATATTTTTAAATTGCCCTTGGTGAATTTTTGATTTTAAATATAAATATATTATTAAATTCTGCTAGTAGATTAAACCGTGAAAAATACATTTTTGTATTTATTTAATTTTATTTCTAATTTGGTTTTTGTAGATATATCTGGTGTCATAATATTGCAATATTTTTCTTCATTTTCACATGTCTTCTGCGCTCTTATTTTATATTCTCACTATAGCACTTAAATAACAATATCTCACAATTAACAACAATTTTCTTACTATTTAACGCATGCTTGGTGTTTTTCTGAAACTTTATATTGTGTAAAACACATTTTGAAAAACTAATGCCTCTTTTTATAACACATTTTTATTTTACTAATCCGGTGTTGTGATGTAGAAAAACTGGAGAACAGTAAGTTTAATGCTTTCAAAAAGTGAACAAATTTAATTTATGAAATAACAAAAAGTTTATGGCATGGTGTGAAAATTTAATCTTTCCATGTGCGTTAATACTTATGCTTCTATCAACATAACATATATAGTATTACATTGAATGCAGAAATAAACTTTAGTTGTAATAATTAATTTGCATTTTACACTAATCTATACAGCGTTCAAATTGCTTAAAAAAATAATTTCAGGTAATGCCTAACGGAGAGATGTTCTCTAGTTCTCGTTCGCGTTTCAACATCACATCACAATCCGCCACCCAAAAATGCCTAAAAACTCCTGATCAATCTTCCTATACCCATTTTCCTAACAAAGTAACTCCAATGGGATCAGGCCGGAGCGATAAAAAATCTCTGTACCTTAATAATATGGAAAGTACACCTGTGCTAAGTCACTGCACGCCACGAAAACGTTTATCATCAAGCGAGTGCCTTCATTTCGATGATTTACAAATTGATGATGACATGAGGAAAAATTGTGCTGATTTTTCAATTATGGAGGAAGAGAAGGAAATTGATACGGAACGAAGTACTAGAAGTGTTATTGTTTCGCCAACAAGAAAAAGACCTCGCGACAGTCCAGAAGCAGAGGAATTAAAAACTTCCAAAATGTCACCACCAAAATTTTATTCTGCTAAAAAACCTAAATTACAATCCAGACCATCTTTAAAACGTAGCCTGAGTTTTGTTGCAATGCGAACTCCTTTGGCAAATATGCTGAAAAGTAAGAAGATAACGAAAAAGGTATCTGATGAGGAAGAAAGTGCAATGAATGAATCCAGAGTTGAGGAAATAAATTCTGCAAGCAAAAAATCCGATTGGAATAAGTTGAAAATGAAGTTAATGAACAAGAAACAGACAGAAACTGTTGTCAGCACATCCGATTCAGTAGCTAAAGATGATACTGACTACCAGAATGAAAGCTGCGACAGTGTTGCTGAATTGAGAAGCATTGGCGGAAATTCTTCATATAAAACGCCCGTTCGAAGGCGTTCATTGTGTTGCACTCCTGAAGCCTATCAACCTCCATCTCCTTCGCCTCAAAATAAAGAAGTGGATCCTTCTTCCCAAATTCCTTTAGATAATGCGGGTGGTGAGGTGACTTTGACTTTGATCATTGATCATAACATGAAGACTTCAACGCCGCATGCCGAGTTGTTCAAACTTGCCGAGGATGTCAAAAGAGCATTAAAATTCTCGGTACTAACACGCACTCACAATAATTTATTGAACAGTTTTACTCAAATTATTTGATAATTTGAGCATTGCTGTTATTATTTTGCTAATTAATAATGCATTCATGAACGATTTTTTCAGATGTTTTATGTTAGTTTTACTATTGCAAACTTATATACATATATGCAAATACACACAATACACACATATACACAGTGGCAATCTGATAGAGCAGCATTCAAATTACTTGTTTTAAAAAAGATTTTTTTAAATTAATTATCTATGCATTTTTGCATCTTGCGTGCAACAAAAACTAGATATAATTTTGAATACTAGTTTAATAATCATAAAAATGAATTTTTGGATTCAATATTGACATTTATTTTTATCAAATATATGTAATTCTTATAATATTAAATTTTCATTCTCAGATTCAGTTTGCTCAATCAGATATTTGAGTGGTTTGTAGTACTTATGAATGAATCGTTCAAGAGCTTTTGTCTTATCTATCTATTCTGTCTTCCTTTCTTATCATATCATTTATATATTTAAATGAACTTTGTTTGTGGTGACAGTATATGCAGAATCTATTATTTATATTTCATTTTTTTCATTTTTTATAAAAACACCTGACTAACTCGGGATTATTTTTTTTATAACCAGATATATTTTAGAATTTTAGAAATGTATCTAAAAAAAATCTAGTTTAAAAAAAGGTTTAAAAGTATTTCTTCTCCAAAATGTTAAGTCTTACTGGAAGTCATAGTTTTTATAATTATAGTATAAAAAATTATAATAATATATATAGTAAATATAATATATATTATAATATAATTATAATAAAACTTTAGTGTCAATACCAGTTTTTGTTTTGGCGCGAATTAAAAATGATAGTAAATCGGATTAAAAATAAAGTGACCACTATTTTTTATAACAATAATAGCAAAAATTATATAATTGCTTGCGTTCTACACAAATTTTTATTATATTATATTTTGTAATAATTCATAACCATTCAGGATGAGAGTGGCTATTTTATCAGTTTTAAAGCCTGGTTCGTGTCTGATGTCACTTTATAATTAGAACTATAATGATTATATAAACATTAGATGTGGAATGGAATCGTGAACCCTTATTAAAGTTGATCAAATTTAATATAATTTTTATGGCTTCTGGTGATATTTCTGTCAAGCATTGGTTATTTAACTATATAAAGTGGTGTATTTGAAAAATAATAATTGCAGAATTGTATATATTCTATTCATAATTATATTCTTTTAGGAATTATATTCTAATGTTTTTTATCTTTTTATATTAAAAACTTTTTGTAAATTTTTCTTGTCAGCTCCACAAAGTTTATAATTCATTTTAATTTTGCTAATTTTTTCACAAATTTTTACTCACGAAATATATTTTAAACCAGACTAATTAATTGACTTTTACATATTTTTGAATTTTTCACGCTAATAATGGTACTGCTTGTATAATTGCTCTAATTTAGTTTGCAGTTAGATATTTTAATAATATTCTTTCCTCAAGTTTTTGTTCTTAAACGATCTTGAGTTAATGTTACTGGTAGTCTCAAATTTTTTTTGGTTCTGGGGGTATACATTATCGAAGTTATATATATATTGTTGCAATTACATATTTAAATAAAAAAATTATTTTTACCCATAAAAAAAGGTTGTGGATGAAAGTACAACTGGAAGCGCACCCGAAACAGCAACATCAAAGACGCAAATTGTCAAAGCTGAATGGTTCTGGAAATCAGTTCAAAATGAGGAGCAAGCCGATGAAAGGGAATACTTATTCGAAAATGTAAGAAACATGGAAAGTTATTTTTTTTATATAATATATAAAAAAATCATTAATGATTTTTTAATCATTTTATAAATATTTTGAATAGTCATTATATATATTTTTAATGTTATTTATTTCAAGCTTTAACGGAAATTTTTAATGCTTATATTAATATTGTGATTTTTATTTTTTGTGCAAATTGTTAATCAATTTTATTTTTTTTCTGAATTTTGATTTTTTCGAAAATATATCACCTGGTGAAATAAAATATTCTATATATTTTTATTATTGTTTAGTATTTGGAAAGTCTGCTGTCCACACCAGCCCGAACAACTACTCCAGCCAATGTACCAGGAATTTCTACACCTGCTAGTGGTCCATCTTCAACTCGCCAGAGAAAAAGACGTCGATTGCATGAGACACTATCAGCCCTTGCCCAAACTGATACTACGCTCAAGAGGAGATCCTCTGTTAGTGATGCAGGATTACTTAGTGTTTCAGGGAGTTTTCTGGATTGTACAGTTAGTCCAGATAAACAGTTATTAGATGGTAATTAACTTGCAATAAAAAAAACTTTTTATTTCTTGAAATAAATTAATAACATAATTTTATTTTCGAATTCAAATTAAAAACATATAATTTTATTTAAACTTGTAGAGGGAGAAGGAATAGAAATAAATCGCAAAAACTTGAGTCCAAGGCAGCAAGTTTTTTTGGAATTAGTTCAAACTGAATCTAATTATGTCAGCATTCTTCATACAATTATGACGGTTCGTAATTATATAATAGATGGTTTAGTTATATTGTAAAAATATCTTAATTAGTAAATTCTTTCCTTATTTAGTTACGATTATGGAACAATTTTAAAAAAATTGGCACGAATGAGAAAAGTAATAAAAAGTGGTAAATGGCATTGTGGCTGTTGCCATTGGCACTTACAAATATATACAAGTTTTTTTCGTTTAATTCGCGTCGAACTTGCAAATAAGTTGTTTACTCCAAGTGTTCAAACTTTTGAGAATATTTTATGTCTTATATCATTTATGAAATTTGATTTTAAATGATAGTATAAGTGTAAATGATATTAATAAATTGCAATTATTCTAGATGTTCAAAAGTCCTCTTGAAGAAATGCTTGAGACCAGCCCAAATGAAGCGATATTAAATGCTACTGAATTGAAAATTATTTTTGGAAATCTTCCGCCAATTTATGACTTGCACCGTAAAATGCTGGAAGAATTGCGATGGGCTTCGTCTCATTGGGCAGAAGATACAAGCATAGGCAATATAATATTAAAACATGCACCAGATCTTGTAAAAGCATATCCTCCATTTGTCAATTTCTTTGAAAACATGAAAGAGATGCTGGTGCAATGTGATCAATCCAAAACCAGGTAAGATAAAATATGAACTAAACACATTTCATTAATGTTAAATAAACTATGAAATAAAGTTAATATTTTTTTAACAAATTATGTAGAAGTAATGTTATAAATAATTTACAATACAGTTAGTGTTTAAGATCTTCAAGTATGTAGTTATTACTACATTTGCCATCAAAATATTCTTTATATTTATTGAAAATTAGTTTTTATTTTTTGTATAATAATTAATATAACTATCAGTAAGTTAATAAATTGATTATAACTAATTAATTTTCAGATTTCATGCATTTTTAAAAATTTGTCAAACGAGGCCAGAATGTGGTAGACAATCTCTACAAGAATTAATGATAAGGCCTGTACAGAGATTACCCAGTATTAGTCTTTTATTAAATGGTATTTATAAATTTTGTAAAATTTGGAATTTATTTGGAAAATATATCTATGTACTATATAATCTTTATATATTTATATTATACAAAAATATTACATATTCTTATTTTTCAGACATTTTAAAGCATACTCCAAAGAGTAATTTGGATTATAATGCCTTAGAGAAGGCTCTTGAAAGTATAAAAGAAGTTATGACATACATCAATGAAGATAAAAGAAAAACTGAAGCACAAATGGTTATGTTTGATATTTTTAATGACATCGATAATTGCCCAGTAAGTTTTTAATGGTATTATTATCTTTTGCTATAAAAATATTTTTTAGTATTTAAGCCCGGTGCACACGACGCTAGATTTCCTGATTAGTGCATGCCGGACAGTTTGTTACCTAGCAACGATATGATAAATCATAATTTACGATCTTGCGCGACATATTTTACGACCTTGCCAGCCAGATTTTATGTTTAAGCCTTCTATTCACAACGACAGTATCCTTTTAACATAATTTCTGTCTAAACCGTTGCCTAGTAACGTCGGAAACTGATTTCTCAACAACTTTTGTCCTCGAAAATTTCTGGCGTATTTTACAAATGAAATAAGTGAAAATCTGGTGCAAAATTCTTGCTCACCTTACCAGAAAACTTGACAGAAATCCTGTTACAAGAAATACTAGCGTCGTTGCACCGGGCTTTAGTTTAGTTTTTATGGCAAAACTATTTTATAAAATATTTTGTCTATGCTGAAAATAATGCTCAATAATCATTTATGTTAATTATGAAATATTAAATTTTATATTTGTATTTTAGCCACATTTAGTATCATCACATAGAAGCTTTATCTCACGTTGTGAAGTAATGGAACTAAGTGATGGTTTAAGTGGTCGAGGTGATCATCTGGTTTTATATTTATTCTCTGATATTTTAGAAGTTTGTAAGAAACGATCCAAAGCCTTTAATAGCCTTAAAAGTCCAAATGCAATAGGTATGAGGATATCAATATACAGTTGATAAGTTACAATACATAGGTTAATAATCAATGTGTTTGATACAGGTAGTACGCATTCCACAAAATTAGGAGCAGGTAAACCTTATAAACATGTGAAGTTAATGCCTCTAAGTCATGTTAAAAGAGTTATAGACATTCATGAAACAGAAGGTAAAGTAATTAACATTTTGCTTGATCAATATTTAAACATTATCACTAATAAGTTGTTCTATTATTTCTATTAGATTGTCATGCAGTATTTGCTTTAACTTGTCGCAGCAATCAGGAACTTAAAGAAAAGTTATATTCGTTTACAATTACTGAAGAAGATGTTGATAAAACCACTTTTCTACGCAGCCTCTGCAGGCAGATGGCGAACACAGTTTGCAAAGCTGATGCTGTAAGTGATATTTTAATTTCTGATTGTGCATAAGTGTACTCTTATAATTTTGTACATTTTTTTTTTTTTTGTATTTTTTTCACTATTTTTTTTATGCCAAAGTATAAGGTGTAACAATTTATGAAGAGCTTAATTTAAAAAAATGTTTATCAATTTTGACAGTAAAATATTAAGGGCTATAGTATGCACTGATTTCATTAATATAATTATCTCCAAATTTGTAGTTTATATATGTATAATATTTTGTATTATAGGATCGTTTTATGGCAAGTTTAAATTCAAAACAACTAGAAATTGATACAAGTGATGTTTCACTCGGCACTCTTTCAAAAGCTTTCAAATTTGCATCACGAACAAGGATGAAAGTAAGTAACAATATTGATAGCATTATTGCGGTATGATCAACATTTTGTAACTAATTATTTGCAGCATGTAAAGAAACAAATTGAAGAATGTCTTAATAGAATTGAATAATGATGCATGTTTGTTTGTATGTGTTGTATGAAAATCGGCTGCAAAGGTGCTTGAAATAATAAAGCTGAATAAAATTTGTAGCACTTATTTATTTAAAAAATATTATTTTCAGGTTGGAAGAGCATTTTCATTTAATAAAACACCATCAAAATTCAAGCGTGCAGTTTCAACTATGATGTCGCCTTTTGGAAGTACAAATAATTTAACTCCGTCCTCTCAATTAGCTCAGATGCGGCTTGCCAGTTGCAACAATATTAATGTTAGTATAGTTCATAATAAATAAGCTTTAGTTTTCCAGACTTAGATAAAAATAAAAATAAATATTATAGGAATTAGGTGGTGCACCAAATAATGTAAACAATGAAATGTTGGTGGCTCCAATGTCTGTACAACCAACACGAAAAACTAAGTGTTCTTCATTAAGTATAGCTGCTCTTCGTAGATTATAAAATTTCAAAAAACACCACTCCATTGATTGTGATACAAGAATTAGGATGAAACATTTGCTTTTGATAATGTTATCTTTGCCATAATTTATCATTAAGTTTACAAATGACTTTCAATTATACATTTTCATTTATACATTTATTGATAAGGACCTTATATGCCATGAGCACAAACTGATGTTCACCATATAAGATTAAAAAGGAGGAGTCTATGTAAATAATAATACTATTTTATTAATAATCATATTTATATTAAATAAGTTATAATTATTGACAAAATTATCTAAAATATATTTTATATGAAAATTTTTATGATATTTACGAGGATTAAACTACTATAGTTTAGTATATAGAATCATTCTAATATACTTCAATATTCAATGAAATTTCGTTTTATTGCTGATTTATAGTTATGTTTGATTTAAATAAGCTATAAATAATAGAGATTTCTCTTTCCTCAGCCTTGCAGCCTCTTAATAAAATTTATATCGATTACTCAAATATATACAAAGCTAGATAAAAATTGTAAGGCTACTATTTATATAGTCAGCAAGCTTTTTACAGTCTCATTATACACTTTTCTTAACTAATATTGAGAAAGAGCATTCATCACATCCAATACACAAATCTTCATTCATTGAAGCAATTTCATCAATAACATAAGTGCCACCGCATCGACATGGATAATAGTATATTTCACTCTCATCATCATAGCTCAATTCATCACGGGTCAAAGTTGCATATAAAATAATTTTACTTTGTTCAGAAAATAATTCAGCATCGTATTTTTTTCTGGAAACTGGATCTCCTAAAATTTTCCAGGCCTTCGTAACAGAAAGATATGTATCCGTTTGGCTGGATGAGCACTTGTCTGGGTGACATTTTAAAATCAAATTTTGATATGCTTTTCTGATTTCAGCCGACGAAGCATCATTTTGGCAGCCTAAAATATCGTACAAATTCTTTTCTTCTTTCACCTGCATGTTACCGTGCCCATCATAACCTACAAATTTGCCATTAGCGTGTGCTTTTCGCCACCTTCGTAGCACAGTGCTGTCAACAATAACGAAAAGAAAATGGTTGTCTAATTTGAGAAAGAGATAAATCACTCATTCACGTTTGGAGTTTTTTTTATGGCAAAACTCAATTTTGAATAATGTAAAAATTATTTTATTTATTGCTACAAAACCAAAGAGTGTTATCATTCAATGGATTTTAATTTTGTTAAATGACAAAATCTTTTGCTGCCATCCTTATATTGTTTTCTTTCGTCATTAACTAGAATGCCTACAATAATAAAAGTAGATGCTACCTTATATATTTATTTATAAATACTGTTCTTCTGCATTAATTAGATTAGAAAAAATCTTTAATGCCAATGCCTACATTAAATTGATTAAAATATTAAATATAAACATGATTTATTAAATTATAACTTTGCAGTAGATATAAAATATTACTAAATACTATATTTAAATAATAGTATATTGCAATATTATTAAATTATAATGTCGCAAATTAAATTACTGCTGGGCTGCATTGGTAGCGGGCGTCAATGAAACAGAGGCTTGATCCTTATGGTGCTTCTCAACAACTTTCTTTACATACATATATTCCCGAGACTCAGAATTTCCTATGACATTTTCTGGTTTATATGGTGGATTAATTGTAACTTGATTATAAACAACAATGTTGGGTCCTGACCAAGTCACTTCATGAATAGTTTTTGAAATAGCAATGAACAATTTTTGGCCTTCGGGACTTACTCCTGCAGCAAGGGCATTAACTAGTCTTCTTTTTTGTTCAATTTGATTCCTTACACGAGTGTTTAACCTTTGCAGGTTAAGCAACGGGGGCACTTCGGGAACACAGCTCGTTTCTTGCTTAACTTGAACGTCATTGACAAGAGATAGGTTAACCATATACACATCGTTTAAATTATTCCTCCCACTGCTCGAAGGACATTTGAGGATTAACATTTTTGTTTGTTGATCAAATGCTAACACAACACCTTCTATATCTTGATCGTGACATGTTTTGCATGCTACGGTACTACCTATTGCAAAACACTCGCTCATACCAGCCATTATCGGTTATGTTCTTAAAGCAATGTCACTGGTTTTGAATGTATAACTGCAACTTTCACATAAATATTCACTATTGTTTTGACATTAAATAACTAAATTTCCTAATTGTTCTTATAATCAACATTGCATTTAGTCCATGCAACTACGAACAAGTAAAAAACATTAATAAAAACTGTTTGCAGTTGACAACTTATGACATATGACAACTTGCTTGACAGAAATCTGAAAATGGCTGAAAAGTAGACACCTCAATATAATAAGTTTTATGAAAACTTGAACTTATAATATGTTGTATAAACCATTATTCATTATAGATAAAAGATTAAATGTATAGGAATATCAAAGCGCAATATTGCATCGAAATAAAATGATATGTTACATAACAAAAACCATTGCTGTCAAGTCATATATGCATATGTATTACCAGAAAGTGAAAAAAGTTTCCCATAGATAAGGGTGCTTTTCACGTTCACAAAATTATAATTAATTATAATTAATTAATTAATAATAAATATAAAAAATTAATTAATAATATATAACATAATCATTAATGACAAACTTTATTATTAAAGAAAAACTATTTTTTAAACAAAGCATGAAAAGAACCAAAAGAACTTCCATCGGAGCAGAGCCTGCGCCATCTCTGGTTTAGGAATTCGTCTTTTCCATTTTAGGAGCATAATTTACTTCTCCAGCTTCACATTATGAAACCATAAATCGTTCTTAGATATATTTTTTTAAATTTTAGATTTCATGCTTATAATCCGCAAGATTAGAGAAATCCGCAAGATTTCTCATTTTCGAAAGCTGATGCAATCTTGCCCTGATAATTCTCCTGCATTGCGCGTTCTAGTTTATTATTGATAATTAAAATAGAATGAAAAAGTTTAAAAAATGGACGTAACATATCTTTGAAATGTAGAATAAAATAATTAAAATTCACTTAATAAATTTTTTGAATAAAAAGGGGCTTATTGTAGTCCAAAATGAAAATCACATATATGTGTGTGACTAAAGAATTTTATAGGGTGTTGCTATATAAAATATTTTGGAATAAATATTATAAGCAAATTTGAAAATAATTTTATATGCGTAATAATAATTCTCCGCTCTGGCAGCGCGATGTCCATTTTCAATTGAAAATACAGATCAAAATATGTTTATTGTAAATAAGCCCTTCTCGGGCACTGCAGTGTGAAATGGAAATGGGAAAACTCTCACTACTTATCGAGTTTGAGTTTAATTCAGCTCACAGGCAGTACTAGCCATTAACATATATAATAATAATGCAATATTTAAAGTTTTGTTAAAAATCCAACAAAATATAATAACACAGAGTTATAACTGGTTATAACTCTGTATATAACTTCAAAAACTTCATTGTTTATTTGCTGTTATATCAACCTTCTCGCAAATCTACCAAATACTGATATCAAGTCAATTAATTAATTAGATTTAGAAGTATTACATATTAAATAAAAAAAGAACTTTAAGGAAGCACGCGATTTATTCTTTTATCTGTGGCTTAAAAATTTTGCAAGAGCCCGATTTGCTAATTTTGTTTTTTTTCGAAATTTCAATTTTTTTAATTGTTTGAGATCAAATTTGGAAAAAGTTTATGTGTGTATGTGATCCCAAATTGTATATATAGTCAACATTTTTTACTATAGTAAAATGGTTTGAATGTTTGAAATCAGTGCAGTATAGTTTTTGAAAAAAGGTCAAAATATATTTTGACCAGAAACTATTTGATAGAGTCCATGGTCTTAAAGAACATTCTCTCTAAAAGATTAATTATTTTAATTTTAAAGTTTGAAGTTTTCATCAAAGTTTAGAATAATGAGCAGCATTTTTGTGCTATGAGCCAAAATTGATTCTTATTCTTTAAATTTTAGAAACTGCTAAACGCATTTCAAATTTTTGAAGTCATTGATCGGGACTTAGTACAAAATTTATTGCCCACATTTTCGTACAAAACTGACGAAATAAATTTGATCACAGCTAGTTTAATCGAAACCGTTTTGGAATAAACGTTATTTT
>NW_020537646.1:46478330-46513411 GCF_003426905.1 Ctenocephalides felis
CTTTAACTAAAACTAACATTTTAATTACGAGGGCCTACAAGGGGAATATCACAGTCATTTTAGAAAAAACCACGTACCAGAAAAAGTCTCCGAATTAATTTCAGACACAAAAACATATTCTCCCATTAA
The DNA here is from genome assembly GCF_003426905.1 of Ctenocephalides felis. Classification (NCBI taxonomy): domain Eukaryota; kingdom Metazoa; phylum Arthropoda; class Insecta; order Siphonaptera; family Pulicidae; genus Ctenocephalides; species Ctenocephalides felis. Next base: position 46,478,460 of record NW_020537646.1, read on the forward strand.
CTCCGATCCCACTGACCGAATTAACCGTACTTTTCATAAATTTGTAAACAACTTAGTCTCTAACAAACAAATTACTCCACAAATCTCACTGACAATTAAAAACCTTCACCCTTACAACCCCAAACTCTACGGACTTCCTAAAATACATAAACACAACGTTCCTCTCAGACCTATCGTGGCTGACCTGAACTCACCTCTTTCAAAATTCTCCAAATACCTTAGCAACATACTCTCTTCAGTCACAGTCAAGTCTCGTTTCTTTACACAAAAACTCTTTGAACTTGTCAACAATCTCCGCGATTCCGTTATTCCTGATAACTCCTTATTGGTTAGTCTTGACGTAGTATCCCTATTCACAAACGTCCCCCTACAATTAATTTTAGATGCCATCACTCACTGCTAGATGGGACGAAATCTCATGTCATACAACATTATCTCTGCATTGGTTTCTCGAGTCCATAAAATTCATAGTTTCGAATACTTATTTCGAATTCAACGACCATTTTACCTTCAAATATTTGGCACACCTATGGGTTCTCCTATATCCCCGTCACTCGCAGAAATTGCTTTACAACACTTGGAGTTGAAAGTTTTTAATTCCTACAATCTAGACCTTCATTTTTATTACAGATATGTTGATGACATCCTTACTTGTGTTCCTGTTAAAATTTCGAAACTCTTGCTTCATAGTTTTAAACTCATTTAATGAGCATCTCTCCTTTACGTTTGAAAAGAACAAGAAATTCTATCAGCTTTTTAGACGTAAAAATTATAAAAACCGCAGACAATCGAATTATCACTAATTGGTTCCTAAAACCTACTTGGTCGGGTAGTATTTAAATTATCATTCTTACCACCCTTCTAGCATGAAGATAGGCACTATTATTAATTTAGTCGACCATGCCATCCTACTCTCAGACAAACAATTTTGGCCCTCTAACTTATCCCTCATCCGCACAACTTTAATTAACAACTCATATCCACCGCACCTCATCAACTCCGTTACCTCCAACAGACTTAAAACCCTCAACAGTATGCATTCTTCTTTTTCCCCAGAAAAGAATTCTAAAGACAATAACTATATAGGCAACGTTTGTTTACCTTACGTAAAAGAACTTTTTCCAGTGTGGAAAAAACTTTTTCATAAGGTAGACATCAGACTAACCTGCAACATAGATCTAACTCTTAAATCCCTCTACACAAACCTGAAATCTCCCACTAGTATAGAACGTACTTCCAACATTGTCTACAAAATAAATTGCAATGATTGCCCTTCTACTTACATAGGTGAAACCGGACAAAATTAAAAAAAGACTCAAACAACACGACAATAATTCGAAAACCCCCACCAAAACCAAACTATGATAACAGAACACATAAAAAATTTCAAACACTCCTTTAACTTTTATAATGCCAGTATTCTCTACCATGAACGGAACACACCATTCAGAGACGTTTTGCAGAATCTTGTTTCATATCAATATGTGATCACGTGGTGAACAAAAGATCGGATTCCTCCTTACTCTGCGATAACTACCAAGTAATACTAAATAATGTTTCCAAATTTATTTCCTCTGAACAAAACTAATTGACCTTACTAACCTTGCCAACACTTCCTAGTTTAATTTCGGCCTTGATACCCGAGCTTCACCTACCCATACATAGCAAATTTTGAATAAACTTTAAAATTTTTTATTTTAGATTTTTGAGTTATTAGTATAACTACTTAGTAATACTAAATAACATTTCCAATTTTTTTCTCCTAATTCTAACCATACAAACCTAGCCTAACATTACTAGTTTCAACTTCCGACTATTTTCTACCTACCCGCCCATAACAATCCTGGAATGACCCTTAAAAATCTCTCAAAACATGTGGTGGCTTTTATACATGCCTCGGTACTAGCAAAGTACAGAAGTCGTGGCAGAAATTACATAATTCTACTTACATTATTGTTCAATAAAACTATCATTTTTCTGTTTACATCATACAAAAAAAAAAAAATTATATAAAAAATGCATAGTGCTGACATGTTAGTTGTATAAATGTTAGTGCCAATCTCTAGTGCTGTGTACACTTCTCTATATGTAACCAACCAACGTAACGTAAGTCCACTTGTATTTTATATGTATTATCCATCTTCATAAATAATTTGTTTGCTTTACATACATGTATATACGAGTTTACATATGTTGTATGTTTATTATATATATATATATATATCTATATATCTATATATATCTATGTATTTGTATGTATGTATGTATATATATGTATATACCTTTTTACCTGTATGTTTGTATGTATGTGCATATGTATATGTGTATACATGTAATTGTTATTACGTATATATGTATGGTGTCAATGTATCTATCCTATCTCTATCTATATATTATACTATATGTATATGTATATATATATGTATATCTGTATGTATGTCTATATATATATATATATTTGTGAGCATTTATGTCCATATGTATATATCTGTATTGTGTGTATCTATATCTCTTCTCTCTGTGTATATATATATGTATCTATATGTGTGCCTATGTCTATATACCTGTTTCATGCGTATATATATGTGTATACGTGTATAGCTATAGTTACATAGATAGGTATGAGTATATGTATGGTTCATACATGTTCATGTACGTCGTTGTGAATATGCATGCACGTTGCATATATGTATATACGTATATTTATATATGTATAGTCGTACATGTATATGTGAACATATATAGGTATATAGTTGTTGTATCTATATATGTATATGTTTATTATATGTTTACATGTGTGTGTATATGGATATATGCATGTATATATATATATATATTATATATATATATATGTTGTGGTTATATGTGTACGTATATATATATGTATATATGCGTAGGTTTATATGAGTGTACTTAAATATTTTTGCCTATACTTTTTAATTATTTATTTAATTCTAGTCTCTACTACCTTTCCTATCTTTTATATTTGGGTTTGTTGTTAAGTGTTGCTGGTTGTTAATTTTTCTCTTATTGTATAGTTACTTTACCAGTCCACATATATTATAATTACCTAGATATATAATTTTCATACTGTTTTTAGATCCACTGATGATGACATTAAATTGAATGTCGAAACGTTTGAAATAAAGATTATTTTATAAATCTTTGGCTTTTCTTTGTTTGATGTATCGCCCTCAAGAACTCACTCATATATTTCAACATCAAAATTTAACTACTAAATCATATATATATATATATATATATATATATATATAATATTATACATGTATATGATACATTACATACTATACATACACACATATAAATACATCAATTTTTTTCAAAGATTACCTTTTCAGTGTTTCATTTGATTTTGCATAACCTCATACTTCAAAGTGAAATCCCGTATTAAAAAGTAAGTTATTAAAATTGTACATAAGTAAACGAATTATCTCTATATCTTTCATGTTTTAATACTTTCTGTTCATTTTGGCAGGCCTTGAAAAATGGATTAATGTTGCGAGTGAAAAAAAGAAAATATGTAACTAAATTCATTTCTTCTTTAAAACTTAAAAACTTTAGTTTTAGCGATAATTATAATATACGATATTCTAAATAATCTATTCATGTTATGGTTTTTATTATCATAATATCAATAAAGAATAAATTAATAAAAATAAGGACATGACTCTATAATCAATGCCAAATTTGAAGATTTAACACACAATATCTATAATTTGAGGTATTCATGTTGTGTGCCAGCATACCGTTCGACGAAGAAACCGGTGTGACAGGTAACGTTATCGTTCCAATTATCAACTTTATTGAATTAATATCTTATCTAGAAACAAAACTATTTTCTCATTGAACATAGTTAAATATTCTGCAATATAAATCTCAAAACTTGTGTGAAGTACGTCACTGAATTTGACTAGTTTATACTATAATTGAATTATAGTGACAAAAACAAGGTCAAGAACAAGTAGAGTGAATCAAAACTGCAGTCACATTGAGGGAAAGAAATAAAGTAAAAATTCACGAATTATCTTCTATTGTCAAATAGAAAATGTATTGACTTCTGTAGTATTATTTTCTGCAAACGTATTTGGAAAAAAAATATGCGAAAAAACATCGAAAGTAAACTGTAGTCAGCAAAAAGGAAAAACTAGTGGCGTATGGCATCGTGCCTTAAGGCAAATTGCTGGAACTTCCCGTAGCGTAACAAAATTATTAAATGTTTTCAAATAGATTATTATAAATACTGTAACATTGTCGAATGTTGGGGGGGGGAGAATTTTGACAAAAAATCACGAAATATTACGTGAGGGAGAGAGGGGTATAGTAAGATATCACGTGTATTTATTCAAATAAAGTTAAAACATTTTCAAAAACAAATCAAAAATTTAGGTTTTTTCACACAACTAAAAATACACGTGATGTTTGGTGGGAGAGGGGGGTAATTTTGAATATCACCACGTATCACCAAGGGAAAGGGGGGCTCCAAAAATCCTTAAAAACTCGCTCACGCGATTAATAGACGCCCCCCTAAGAATTATATAAACTGAATTGAACTGAAATGAAAGTTAAAATTTTTCGTTTTAAGTATATTAAAACTTTAGTCATAATTAAAATTAAAATCTGAATAATTTTCTATATAAAAAAAAAACATTGAAAAAAAAATTAAAACAAAAAAATTGAAAAAAAAAATTAAAACAAAAAAAATTTTCCCCAAAAGCAATTATTAAAACAAGCAAAAAGTTCTTTGAATCATTTAAATCGGACGCTTAGTTCTCTCAAAAACTGCCATTTTTTGCACATTTAACTCTGTATCTTCAAAAATGGTATCTAATCTAATGAAATCATCACTTCTCCCCAACATTACGAACTGAATGTTTTTTAGATCATTCAAATCGGATGCTCCGTTCTCTCAAAATCTCAATTTCTATTTTCGGCACACTTTGCACCAAATCTCCGAAACGGCTGGGACCGTCTTTGCCAAAAACTAATCAGCATATCTCTCTATTAATAGGAATTGAAAGTTTTTGAACCATTCAAATCGGTTGATCCGTGCGCCCGAAAACGTGGACGAAAATTTGTATCCATACATACATACATACATACACACACATGCATTTTTTCTGAGGTATGCCAAAATGTTCAGAAACCTTCAAAACGTGAAGAAATGTAAAAAATTTCAATTTCGATTTTTGGACGATTACTTTAACTTACTAATAAATTAAAAAATATTTTTACTATTTTACTATTAAATAGTGGTGATTAGTTTTTGGCAAAGATAGACCCAGCCGTTTCAGGAGACAAGGAGCTAAAAATGTAAAAAATGCAGTTTTTCACTACTAGTTTTATGAATTGTTGATTCGAATACGAACGCTTGGTAATACTAAAATCAAACACTAATTTAGAGTATTGATTGATTTTTCAATATATTTTCATCAAACTGTACACTAGTAATAACAATTTTAGTTCTATAATATTACATGTATACTCTCCAACAAAGGTAAGATGATTTCGTTTTTAAAGTTATTTTTTGTTTTTTTAAGTTTTTCTTGTCCATATCAAGACAGGTGTAAAAATTACTATATATTAAAAATAAATAAAAAAATATTACATGTAAGAAAAAAATTGTTTTTTATGGAAACAACATACTTAAAATGATATAGTATATTCTAAATGTGTATTCATGAAAATATAAGAATGTAGGGGTGCTAAAATCTATAATCAAACAACAGAAACTATTCAATAACCAAATTATAATTAGGACGGAACTTTCGCAAGGTTCACTAATTTTAAGTCAGATGAAATCTATCGAACTGAAAACTCAATTAATAAAGGACTTCATTCAAAAGACCCCATAAAAATAAATCATGCAGCAAATTAATAATATCGGTCGAACCTTAGAAAATTATTTAGAATTCTCTATCTTATAATAGGTACACTCATAGATAAACAAGTATGATTTGGGTACACTATAATTTAAAAAGTATTTGCATTTTGGAAATCAGCTAATTGTAGCTGTAATAGAAATTAACTATCTTTTGAAAAGCTTTTACGTGATAAACGTAATATTATTACTAAAAGGAAACAGGTAGCTTGTAGATTTCAGGAAAATCAGGAAATATGATTTTTTTAACTTCCCGTAGGGTAAGTTATTGTAATGGGCCGAAAATCGGAATTGAAAATTTTTACATTTCTCGACGTTTTCAATTTCCTGTGTGTGTGTGTGTGTGTGTATGTATGTGTGGATACAAATTTCCAGTCACGTTTTAGGGCGCACGGATCAACCGATTTGAAAGGTTCAAAAAGCATCCGATTCCTATTGATAGGGAAAAGAGCTGATTAGTTTTTGGCAAAGACAGGTCCAGCCGTTTCGGAGATACGGAGCAAAGAGTGCAGAAAATAGAAATCGTATTTTTGAGAGAACGGAGTATCCGATTTGAATGATCTAAAAAACATTCAATTAGTAATGATTGGGAGAAGTGTTTATTAGTTTTTGGCAAAGGCAGGCCCAGCCATTTTAAAGATACGGAGCTAAATATGTAAAAAATGGCAGTTTTTGAGAGAACTAAGCGTCCGATTTGAATGATTCAAAGAACTTTCTGCTTGTCTTAACAAAATAATCGATTTTGGAAAAAAAATTGTCCCTTTTTTTTTTTTTTAGTTTTTTGTATATCGAAAATATTTATTTTTAATTTTGACTATAGTTCTAATATACTTTACAAATAATTTCAACTCTGCAATTTAGTTTATATAATATTTATAAATATTAGACAATGTTACAATATTTATAATAATCTATTTGAAATCATTCAGTAATCCTCGAACATTTCGTTACGGTACGGGAAGTTCCAGCAATTTGCCTTAAGGCACGATGCCACCCACCCCACTAGTTATTTTTTTAAATTGCGGTAAAACTTTTTATTGAAACGACTTGATCGATCTTATTAAATAAATCATACAGCAAATTAATAATATTGTTCGAACCTTAGTGATTCATTTAAAATTTAGTATTTTGTAATACTCTATTATTTGGAAAGCATTTGCATTTTGGGAATCAGATAATTGTAGCTGTAATATTAATTAACGATCTTTCAAAAAGCTTTTGTGATAAATGTAATATTATTGCCAAAAATAATAATACCTGAGATGAACGCGTTCATCTGTTTCCAAAATACTATTTTCAAAAATAAACCAAATTTTTTAAAGGATATAAAAAAACAAAAAAAATAATTAGTTTTCATCATAGACCTTATATTACATATAAGATCTATAGTTTTCTGCATAACATTGCATATTAATTTGTGGTTTTATATTGTCAGTTGAGTATTTATGAAATTAAATTGATGAAAAAAAATTGAAGGAGGCGCAACATTTTTTTTTATTAGAGAGGGAGGGGGGGGGGGCTTTGTTAAGTCCTTAGGTGCTTACGTCTGAAAACAATCTAATAATCAAAATAAAATAAAACTTGTGGTAAAACTTTTTATTAAGAAACCATCTTTGCCTAAAACTAAATGCAACTGACGATTGTTATGTCAAACGATGAAGAGTGATTAGAAATATCAAGAGAGCAATTTAAAAAATTAAGTCATTCAATAAAGTTAACGATTCATATTTTCCGACTACAGACTTCTTCGCAAAGTACTATATGTATGACCATAATTTAATTGAAGTACTATATATATATTTAAAGATTATTGTTAACAAAAATACACAAAGGTATACAAAGTGCAATTATTAAAAACGAAGTCCAAATTAGTAGAATAATTAATGATCATCTTTTCTCACAAAGTTTGTTGACATCTATATTTGCATACAGTATTAATTATGCAAGTTGAAGCGAAACAAGGATGTCTTGATTACTCTGCTCTACATTAGTTTTATAGAGATTTAACACAATTTATACCAGATTAACTCGATCATTTTCCTAATAAAATATCTCAATTTCTTATCATTTCTGAAGAAATATAAAAGACGTTTAAGCGTACATACTTATGCATTAATATTATATTCCATATTGTCATAAATATTTAGAGTCTCTATAAATTGCATTTTCATCAACATGTGTGTTTTAAATTATCAAATATGTTTAATTGATTTTTATTATTGAAGTAAAACTTCTTTAGGCGCGATATGGGTGTAAAAATTTCTTTAGGCTACACGGGTGTAAATCCGTACAAATGCAACGAAAACGCCAACGTGAAGTTGAACACTACGACGCCGTAAGCGCTGATGTCGCGAGTATCCACTCCCGTCATGTCATGCGTAAGTCGAGCGCTAAACCCTATATGAACTTGCATTAATTGAATCACGTTTTTTTTACAAAAGAAGAGGTTGCTGTATTATGTCCTCATGGAATAAGACTTTTCTTAGAGAATAAATGTGTCATGGAATATAATAAATTTATATTGAATCGTTGAAGACAAAATAATATCTACTGCCACGGATATTTGTGTAGGTTGCCATGCGACAGATCAACAATCATACATTCGTCAGCAGTTTCACAAAAATCGGTTATGAAATAATTTTAGTTCTGAATAATTTTAGTTCTGAATAAATTTTACATAATAACAACTAATATTGATGTAAGTGATGGCTTAGCTAATGGTTGTGTAGGAAAATTAGTGTACATAGAACGTGGCGCTAATGATGAACTTCTAGGTTTATGGTTTGAATTTCCTGGTAAGATAGGTAACAAAATAAGAAGAAAGCTGCACATCATATTCAAACTCTTAATATCAGTAGGACAGCTGTGCCGATTCTCAGGAAATCATATTTGTCAAAAGAAATCATTTTCCTTTAAGCCGGCCACAGACGTAACTGTATGCATGTGCAACTGAATGAATGCGCAACCAGGCGTATTTTCACAGCGCCCACAGACGGTTCAAGTTTATGTTCAAGTACTTGCGCAAGCATATCACAAATGTCAAATAATAAATGTCAAAACATAACCTAAAAATATATCTTTTTTATTAATTTATATATTTACAGCATCAGAAGAGAATTCAAAGTGTTCATAGGGCTAATTTCATAACTTTTAATTGTCGATAACTTCATAAACTTGTATTATAAATTCGCTACAATGTAAAATAAAAATATGGACATGTGCTGCCACACGCGGCCAACGAATGAACTTGCCGACTTGAACGATTGCGCAATTAAAATAATCAAAAAGTGCTCATGCCAACTCGCTTGCACCAGTCTGTCAAGTTGCGCAAAAAACACCCCACAGACGCTACAGAATACATGTTCAAGTCGCAGGTTGCGCAGTTATACAGTTACGTCTGTGGCCGGCTTTAGTGTCTGCTTGTGCACTCACAATACACAAATCACAATGTGGTACTTTTGATAAAATTGTATATGAATACAATAAAACACATAATCAGCAGCTTCTATATGTTGCATTATCACGAGTTACCAGCATTAATGGATTGTTCATCATTTCTAAAACAACGACAAAAAAATTTATAATGGAAGAAAACGGCCAGCAGGATTAATGGACTTAAAAACTGAATTCCAAAGACTTTCAACTTGTAGATTAATAACACAAGAAGAAAAATTGAGTGAGATAATAAGTTTGAACGACATTTCATTGTTTTCCTTTAACTGCCAAAGTTTACGAGCTCATTTGCCTGATCTGCAAGATAAAGTGCTACAACGTTGTACGTTTTTGTTATTTTCGGAAACTTGGATTAATAATGAAGAACGAATTAATATTCATAACTATTACTGCGTTACTCAATACAAACGATCAAACTCAAGAGCAGGTGGTGTAGCTGTCTAATGTCTATCATTCATGTTCAGATACTGTTCATAATGCCACTCCTATGCAGTTTCTTGCGCCAACGATATTACTGGATATTCCTAATGAAATTACACAAGTAGGTGATATTACACACACAGAATCAAACATTAATTATAGTCGTCCTTTAAATTTCTCCCAACAAAAACATATCAAATATTATTGAATTTCTTCATCAGCAGTTACTTCATTTTTCTAATGAGGGTGCAAAACTTTTAAACACTAATCACAACGAGATACCATTAATTCTTGCTGGAGATTTCAATGTCAATTTTCGTTCAGAAGAATCTCAACCATTAATTGATTTTTTAAATAATAAATTTAATTTAACAATGAATAATTCTCCATTTGAATCAACCACAAGATATGGCACGACTATTGATGCAGTTTTCTCCAGAAATGTACATAGTTTACAAAGCAAAATTTATGTCTCTCATTTCAGTTATCACAAACCTATTATATCATATATGAAATATGGTAGCAATTAATCTATCGCTGTTGTTTTAAACTGTGTTATTGATGTTATGTGATTATTAATAAATGATTTTTAAAATTCAAATATGATGTTTTTTTTATTTTTATCTTAATTGCCTACTCATACAATATTAAAAGTTTTACTTCAATCGCGTGTGATCCTTACGCGCACTCTTTTTTTATTTAAACTTCAGGAATTTTAAAATTATTTTCTTATTCAATAATTTTATATGTTTTAAAAACAACATGTGATAAAAGAATAAAATGCATGGGGCGAATTAGATGCTTTTAATATTGGAATAAAAATATCAATAATAATTGATTGAAATTTTATCAAAAGAAAAAAAAAATTATGCTCATTATCCACACTTAAATTAAGTTTGTAAAGTTAATATATGTTTGAGTAATATGATATGATAAGAATAATAATATATATAACAGTAATTTTTGTTCACTGGTCAAACAAACCGTTAAATGACATTTGTCATAATTTTTCACAATTAAAAATATTAAATTTTTAACTTTCGAAGGGTAAGTTATAGTAATCGCAAAAAATCGAAAATAAAAAATTAAATATTTTGACATACCTTAGAAAAAATGAATGTATATGTGTGTGTGTGTGCGGATACAAATTTTCGTCGACGATTTCGGGAACACCGATCAACCGATTTGAACAATCCAAAAAACATTCGATTCGTATTGATAAAAAGAAATGCTGATTAGCTCCGAAGATACGGGGCAAAAAGTGGCAAAAACGATAACTGAGTTTTTAAGAAAACGGAGCGTCCGATTTTAATAATTCAAAAAACATTTTACTTGTACATATTGACAAGATGAAGAAGTGATTAAATTTTTGGGAAGGCAGGTCCAGCGGTTATGGACTCTCAGTAAAAATAAGTTAAAAAAATGTTATTTGGCGGTCAAAAATGTTTATTGGACATAGGCACATCAAATTGTCAGATATTTTAGAGATTTTAATAATGTGTACACATTTTGTATAATTTTTTTTGGTTCCGTACCAAGATTTTTGATTACGGTACGGAAAGTTCGAGCAATTTGCCTTAAGGCACGATGCCATGCACTCCACTAGTTCATTGTTAAATTAGTTTTTGTCTATTAAAAATGTTTACATTTTTCATCATATTCCAAAAGCTCAAATATATTTAATTGCTTAACGATGAAAATATTTCTTTTCTGAAATATTTTCAGAAAATTCTTCATTCATTTCGCTTATACAATTTTTACTTCATGAAAAGAATATACTATCAAAAATAAGTCAATGTATTTATAGAAATGTTTCAAATACGGTTCATAAATACGGAATTTTGCTGAATCCACCTTAGAGAAAACAGGTATTTTCAAACACATGCAATACCTTGCGACAAAAAATGTCGAATATTTAATAATCTGATACAAAGATATTGTAGCATGAAATGATGAATCAAGAAAGAAAGTTGAATTGAAACAGTTTCAGCATGATATTATATGAATATATTAGTTTGTTTTTGTAAAATAAATTGCGATATAAGCAAAAAATCACAAATACAAATAAATATAATTTTATAATAATTATTAATGTAAACAATTAAATAAGTTGTTTTATGATATATGCAGCATTTATATATAAAACAAAAAATATAAATTAATAATGCTCAAAACATGAGAAACAAGTAAATAAATAAACTGCATACAGTAGTTTGACAACTGCTAACAATAGACTCGATACGGCTGAAGGGCGAGTCAGGTGCAACAAATAATATTTCATATTCTATATTCTCTTACCCATAATTCGGTTCCCCAATTCATTATGTGTGGTAAAAATATCACTGCACACAATTTAAATCACTAAAAATCCTTTTTAACACATTTAAAACACAACTAATGCTGAAAACTTATTTCATTCACTAAAACCGTTCCTTATGATTAAATGCAACATGGCCGGTGGTTTTATTCACATGAACGCTGGCGCTCGATCGCTGCGTATGTCATACTGGTGAACTCGCTCGTTCCATCTGTGAAATGCCAGCGCGAAAGAGCGAAAACAGGCGAAATGATCGACACAACTTCGTGTGGCATTCGACTAAACATCATATATTACGAATATAAATAATTTTACATTTTGCAACAAATGGATATATTTATGTCATATACGAATGTGTAAGTTTTGGCTTGTATGTGTATGTATAATTGATAAAAATATTTATTTTTCTAACATCAATACTTCTTCGAAAGTACCATGTTTTTTCTCTCATTCATAATAATTTATTTGCTATTTATAAATATGTAAAATATGAAAACAATATAAATATTATTGATAAAATATGAATTTAAATTGTATCGATATACTTTATTTATTTTATTATTATATTACCGATAAAATATTTGTCTATCAAACATATTAATAATAAAAAGACATGTTATTAGCATCAGATACATACATTTCACTTAAGATCAAAATTTCTTTTTCGCAGAGATAAAAGAAGTCGCTGATGTTGTCATCAGTTGACATGAACAATAAAATATGAATGAACATATTTAAATATAAGTTATTATTAGGGCAAATGCTCATTTGTGACTCGTGACAACCTGTAACGCATTTTTTTTCTCCATAGGTTCAAACCAACAGACTTGTCGTTTAAAGTAACTTAAAATCTAAAAATAATTCTATTCAACCATTATTTAACCTTTTCAGTAGTAGTTAAGCTAGCAAAGTTGGTTTTTTTAATTTCCCGTAGGGTAAGTTATTGCAATCGTCCAAAAATCAAAAATATTTTTTTTTGCATCCGATTTGAATGAAAATGAAAAACATTCAATTTGTAATGATAAAAAACGTAGTAATTAGTTTTTGGCAAAGATAGGCCCAGCCGTTTCTGAGATAAGGAGCCAAGTAGCTAAAAGTGTCAAAAACTAATCAGCATATCTCTCAATAGGAATCGTGGACGAGAAATTGTATCCATACATACATACACACACACACATTAATTTTTTTCGAGGTATGCCAAAATGTTCAGAAACTTTCATAAGGTGAAGATATGCAAAAAAAATCAATCTCGAAAGCTAAAAGCGCGCTTTCTAAGAAATATGGATTATACTCTTCTTTTATCTATAAATATGGAACTATTATTTAGAATGAGGACGATAATGGAGAAATTCATAACTAATGCTATTGTAAGGACAAAAGTCACCAGTATTTTTATTTTTAGTTATTTCTCTTGTTTGAAAATTTTACTATAGTTGGCGCTACTATCATATGCACATACCGATTTTAACCTATAAAACCTATTTTTACATCGTATGTTCGCCACGCAAGTTTCGTGTGCGTGTAGTTTTAATAGCAGAATTTAGCTTTTCGTTGTATTTATAAATATTTATTGTGAATAAAATGACTTTAAAACTTGAATGTTCTAAGAGCAGTCCGCCAATATCCGTATTGGCAGTTATAGATTTAATTAAAGGAACCCATCCGGTGGAAATTGATTGGGGAAAGAATTATAAATTGACAATTAATAACGCAATTTTAGATATTCATACTGACAACGATGCTTGCAGAGCCCTAGCCACCGCGGCTCCACAATACGAACTGTACGGCCGAACAGCTGTTGAGTATGCACAAACAGATCATTTTTTGACATTTGCTTTAACGTTGAAGGATGATTTAACTAACAACTTGCAATATTTAGACAAGACGTTGACATCTGTTACTTATCTTGTAGCTAACAAACTCACAATAGCTGATTTGGTTGTTTTTCCTGCTTGCGCGATGAGTGGCAGTCAATATCTAAAAAGCCTGTACCCGATAATATTACCAGGTGGTTCAATTTAATAAAAGCTCAAGACTGTGTCAAATATGCTATGTCATTTGTGAGCAATGAGGTTGATTCAAAAGCTTCAAAAAATACTAAAAATCAAAGTAATGATACAGTTCAACAAGAAGGTAAGTTTGTGGATTTACCTGGTGCCGAAATGGGTAAAGTCGTGGTTCGATTTCCCCCAGAAGCTTCAGGCTATCTCCACATAGGTCATGCAAAAGCAGCCCTGCTCAATCAATATTATCAACAAGCTTTCCAAGGAAAATTAATAATGAGATTTGATGATACCAATCCCGCCAAAGAAAATGTTCACTTTGAGCAAGTTATTTTAGAGGATTTGGAAATGTTACAAATTAAACCAGATTTGTTCACGCACACCTCGCAATATTTTGATTTGATGCTACAATACTGTGAACAACTTATTAAATCTGAAAAGGCTTATGTAGATGATACAGAACCAGAAAAAATGAAAGCTGAACGAGAAGAAAAAGTTGAATCTGCAAATAGAAATAATAGTATAGATAAAAATATGAAGATGTGGTCTGAAATGATTAATGGTACTGAATATGGCCAAAAGTGTTGTGTGCGTGCTAAAATAGATATGTCTTCTGCAAATGGCTGTCTCAGAGATCCAACAATATACAGGTGCAAAAATGAACCTCATCCGCGCACAGGAACAAAGTACAAAGTTTATCCAACATATGATTTTGCATGCCCAATAGTAGATGCTATTGAAGGCGTGACACACACATTGAGAACCATGGAATATCATGATAGAGATGAGCAGTTTTATTGGTTTATAGAGGCTTTGGGTTTGAGAAGGCCCCACATTTGGGAATACTCAAGATTGAGCATGACTAATACAGTTTTATCAAAACGTAAACTTACATGGTTTGTAGAGCAGGGTTTAGTTGATGGCTGGGATGATGCCAGATTTCCTACTGTCCGAGGTGTTCTTCGCAGAGGAATGACTGTTGAGGGCTTAAAACAGTTCATTATTTCTCAAGGTTCTAGTCGAAATGTTGTCTTTATGGAATGGGATAAAATATGGGCTGTTAATAAAAAAGTTATAGATCCAATAGCACCACGATACACTGCTTTGGAAATGGATACAGTTCCTGTTAATGTAAAAAATATTACAAGTGATGTATCTCAAACTGTGAATGTCCATCCAAAAGACCCAGCAATCGGTACTAAAATTGTATGGACAGGTTCAAAATTTTAATAGACCGCGTAGATGCTGAACTACTTAAAGAAGGTGAGAATGCCACATTTATAAACTGGGGTAATCTTTTAGTTGATAAAATTAATAAAGACAGCAATGGAAAAATTTTATCTATTGATGTAACACCTAATCTTGATAATAAAGATTTTAAGAAAACTTTGAAGTTAACTTGGTTGTGTGACACAGTAAATGCCCCATTCACAAAAACATGCTGTGTTTACTTTGAGCATATAATAAGCAAACCTTTGCTTGGAAAGATGAAGACTTCAAGCAATACATTAATCAAAATACCCGAAAAGAAGTTGAAATGATAGGAGACCCAGAATTAAGAAATCTCAAGGCTGGTGATATAATACAATTACAAAGAAGAGGTTTCTTTAGAGTAGATGTACCTTATGCGCCTGCAAATGAATTTACTTGCAAGGAGCAAGCAATTGTATTGTTTTATATTCCTGATGGCCATAGCAAGGAACCTGTTGCTGCAGTGGTAAAGCCAGCAAAATCTAAAGCCCCAAAGAAATCAAAAGAACCTGCAGCAGAGAAATCCCAACAGTGGCTGGTGCAGAGCCAAGTTCTGGTATAAATTTTGAAGCTTCCATAGACCCTCCGAGTGTTAATGACTTATCTGTTGTTAAAGCTCCTAAACAAGCAAAGAGCCAGAATAAGCCTGAAAAATCAGCAGCAAAGACCAACAAGAAAGATAATAAATCAGAGCCAAAAGAATCAAACAAAAAGACAAATGAAAAGCAATCAAATGTGAAAAAACAAACACGTTTAGGCCTAGAGGCTCAAAAAGAAACTGATTTACCAGGATGGTATTCACAAATTATAACTAAAGGTGAAATGATTGAATATTATGATGTCTCTGGTTGTTATATTCTACGACCATGGTCTTATGCAATTTGGGATATGATCAAAGATTTTCTAGATGGAGAAATAAAAAAGCTAGGAGTAAAAAATTGTTATTTTCCAATATTTGTCTCAAAAGTGTACTAGAAAAAGAGAAGGAGCATGTGGCTGATTTTGCACCCGAAGTGGCTTGGGTAACTAAATCTGGAGATTCAGATTTGGCAGAGCCTGTAGCCATTCGACCAACTTCAGAAACTGTTATGTATCCAGCTTTTGCAAAATGGATTCAGTCTTACAGGGATTTACCAGTAAAATTGAATCAGTGGAACAATATCGTACGATGGGAATTTAAACATCCACAGCCCTTCTTGAGAACCAGAGAATTTCTGTGGCAGGAAGGTCACACAGCCTATGCATCAAAAGATGATGCAGATAAAGAAGTATTACAAATTCTGGATATTTATGCTCGTGTTTATTCTGAACTTTTAGCAATACCAGTAGTTAAAGGTCGTAAAACGGAAAAGGAAAAATTTGCAGGTGGAGACTATACAACTACTGTGGAAGCATTTATAAGTGCAAGTGGGAGGGCTATTCAAGGTGCTACAAGCCACCACTTGGGTCAAAACTTTTCTAAAATGTTTGATATTGTATATGAGGATCCTGAGACACAAGAAAAGAAATACGTTTTTCAAAATTCATGGGGTTTAACAACAAGAACAATTGGTGTCATGATAATGGTTCATGCAGATAATCAAGGCCTGGTTCTTCCACCTCATGTAGCAAGTTTGCAGGCAATAATAGTTCCTTGTGGAATTACAGCTAGTACAAGTGAAGAGGATAAAGATAATTTATTGAAAAGTTGTAGTTGCTTGGAACAAAATTTGAATGATGCTAAAGTTAGAGCTGAAGGTGATTACAGAATGAATTATAGCCCTGGCTGGAAATTCAACCATTGGGAACTTAAAGGTGTTCCGCTTAGGGTTGAGCTTGGTCCAAAAGATATCAAGAATGAACAAGTGGTTGTGGTTAGAAGAGACACTGGAGAAAAAATTACATTTTCCAGAAGGAAGCTATTAAAAATATAAAAGAATTGTTAGAAGTTATTCACAAAAGCATGTTGGAAAAGGCTACAAAGGAATTGAATGAACATAAGGTAGTTTGCCATGAATGGAGTAAATTCTTGGAAGAACTGGAGAGGAAGAACATAATACTTGCACCATTTTGTGGTAGTATTCCATGTGAAGATAAAATCAAAGCTGATAGTGCCAGGGATGATGACACTGAAACTAATGCTCCATCAATGGGCGCTAAATCATTGTGCATACCTTTTGAACAACCTGCCAAAATTACCTCTGATGACAAATGCATCAATCCCAAATGTAGCAACAAGCCAAATGCTTATACATTATTTGGAAGAAGTTATTAATTCAAAATATTCTATCATCATCTATTTATTACATTTGATATTATAATCATTTACATTAAATACAGTGTTTTAAAATAAATAATATCATATGTTATTACTTAGTAGAAAAATAAATTACATTTTATATACAAATTTTTTATTTATTACGACATTTTTTATTTAAAAATGGTCTTTGGACTTCAATAATGTTCAAATACGTTATTCAATGCAGTTGTCATTGTCCGCTTATCAGAATTTTAAAAATATTATAAGTTCATTTAGTACATTCTCATCAGTGTAAAACTCATTTTTTCTTTTACGAATCATTATTATTTCTTCAAAAATTAAGTTAGATAGACTTCGAAACCATTGTATATTATCTGGAATAAACGGTTCTTAACCTTCAAAACGAGGGTTAAAAACAATATCAGTTATGCAAAATATGCTTAATTTGTACTCTTTAGAATACTATGCAGAAAATGGCAACTAGTTCTTTAGGCAATTTAAGTTAACATAATAATTGTAACCAAAATTTTAAGTTACTGAAAAATTATATTTATTAATATCAATAAGGATGGCACTTATCGATCACGCAACCACAATTATTTTTTTTGGATGGTATTTGCTATAGTATAAAATCATAAAACATATTCCTAAAACGTATGGAATGATACTCATCACAATTATACCAAAATAAATATGTTTTGGATGAAAATTCTCTTCCACATACACAGCATATGGATACACAAATAATCGTTTCAATAAAACATGTTGTGTAGTAGAATGAATATCTGAAATTAAATTCACATAAAATTAAAATTTTATAATTTTTGTCATTACTTTCATAATACTTGCAGCACTAACTTTTTGGCAGTTCTTCCATCATTAGACATTATGTAAGTAAATAAGTACACTAAACCCAAAACACCCGAAAATAAAAAAGTATGGAACAGAGTTTTGCCACAAAAGGAGATCGGTCAAAGCAAAATATCCACAGGGTCATAAAACTGCAATGAACAAAGCATCCCACTATTGTTTTGAGGGGAAATATAGTTGCAGCAGCAGACAATGATAATACTCGAGAAACTGTGAAATAATCATAATTAATTATATCATATATATTGTTGAGAACTAGTTATGTTATAAGTAATATATATGTAGAAACTATTTAAAAATACCAGATCCCATATTTAAGTAAGGCAGTGATAGCTTGGGGGTTGTTCTTTTTTTATTCGACCCTTATCGTAAATCAGGTACAATCGATCGAATTCTACTAGTATATTGAACCGCCAAGACGTATAGATCAAGTTACAACATTAAAGCATGTAGTTATTCAAAAAAAGTAAAATATTACAACTGTTTCTTTACATATAAAAGAGTTAATGGATCTCTTTGGTATGTAAGAACAAACAGCTTTCATGAATTTTTAACTTCCCGAAGAAGTTTGTTTTCATCACAAAATCGATTTGCTAATTTTATGTTTTCTCGACGTTTCAAGCCATCTGAATCGAATTAGACCAAATTTGGAAAAGTTGATCGCAAATCGACGTTTTCTCAAAAACGGCTGGACCGATTTCAAGAATTTAAAAGCGATTCTATGCACCTCGATGACGTTGTTTGTCGTTTTGTGCGACGATCGGCTAGCGTTTCATAAACAGCAGAAAAGTGAAAAAAAATCGTCCACGTTGCCCGCAATTCTAAATTGATTTTAGAATTCAAAAACCGTTTGAAAGAATTTGGGAATCGTGCTGATTAGTTTTGGTAAAGATCGGCCGGGCTGTTTTCTTGTAATAAAGTGTTAAAAAAATTTTTTAAACGATTTTTATTATAATTTTTTGGCGGTAGATAGTCTTATAGATCATGCTAAAATATTACGACTCTACGATAATCGTTTAACTTTGAATATTCGTCAAAGTTTACAAAAATTGATATCGTTTTTTTGGCATTTGTCAAAATTAGACCTTCCATCGGCATTTGCTCAAAACCGTCTGAACCGATTTTAGAAATTTAAAAGCCATTTGATGTATCTCGATGAGGATTATCGTTTCTCAGTTTCGTGCGAGTATTTATAATAATCCATTTGTAAATATTTTGAACAATTGTTAATAATCAATTATCATTCATTATTTTTATTGCCCGAATGCCTAATTACGGTACGCGAAGTTCCAGCAACTTGCCTCAAGCAATAATGTCATGCACTACTTAGTTTATTAATTACAATGCTTAATCTATTATCTTTATGAATATCTATTCAATACATAAAAATCCAAGACTTATTAATCTGTTTTGCAGAAATAAAATTGAGAATAATAAATTATTATTATATTGAAATACTGAATATTATATTGAACACAAAAATCAGTAATCTTACGAAATCAATTAGATACGGTATAAAATAAAAAAAATAGCTGCTATTTTATAGCTGTATATAAGATATTCAAGTTTTTTCATCAGTGATTTCATGAAATATCCTGAAACAATCAGAAATTTAAAAACGAAAGGTATTATTTGAGAATCGTGCTGAAGAGTTTTAGCAAACATCGGTTCTCAATGAAAACTTAACATAGAAATACTTAAATATTATAGGCCAATAAGAAATGGTTGAATTGTACAAATAGATCAAAGCCTGTAATTATAAGTCGCGATTGGAATATATAAGTGCGTGTTTGTGCACTGTAATTAAAACAATTACATATTTTTAAGTTTGTTTGAAAAATATTATTGGAAATTTCATTGATTAGATTTTAGTAATAGCATTTTATCTAAATAGCTAAATCTCAATTCTTGTTAATTATGTCAATTATATACAAATGCTAGTTTATCTTTTGATAAATGTACAGCTTCATTTTTATATTAAAATCTTATATAATGTATTTGTCTTGGCTTCAACAAGTCCAACTCTATCTTAATCATCAACAATTAAGTATTAAACCAATGATAGAACATATATATGTATATATATATATGTATATTTTCATTCATAAAAATTATTTTTATGGAAAAATACATATTGAATAAGTATATAAAATTATAAGGATTAATTTTTAACAAAATCAAAAATAAAAACTCACATGTTATACAAAAGTGCCACATAAATTGAACGCCTGTTCCACACCATGTAATGTTATCTTTATCATATTGTGCAAAACGAATAGCTCGATGATATCCTGCAATGCTCCAGACTATGCCCAGAAATGAAGAAATAATTGATACAATTTGTAAAACTTTCCAACTTCCACTGTCTCGCAAAATAATTGTTAGCTGTAAAGCTATTGAGGAGCTGACTCAAGAAAACACTCAATTAAGCGTAGTAATGATATGTCACTGTCTTCTTTTAACATATTCTCATATTGCAATTTCTAAAATTGTCCAGAATACAACACATAATGAATAACTTTGCAGCAATAAAATTCTTTATAATTGATTAAATTATTAATAAAAACTAAAATCTGATCTTAAAATAAAATTAGTTTGAATCAGTACCTGTTCCTTTCTATCATTCTTTTTTTCAGCATGTCTACTTGCAAAAGCAAATTTAAGACTATCGCAGCAACGTGCTACTGTTGCTAATTGCAGAATATGCATAAATATCTGAAAAGCACCTAAACATCTATTTCCTTTGCTTTTAATAAGCAAGCATGGTGTTGAACGCTTTTGATTCAAATTATGGGCATCTTCAGCATACCTAGAATATTTTAAAATAGTAGTATATTAAATTCTGTAATATAATTTTAATACTACAAAGTAGATAAACACAATATATTGTCTTTTAAGATGATATAGAATACTAATTTTGTGCCAAGCAATATTTGTCCTTTCGAACTTCAGGATGGTGTATATAAGTGCCAGATGGCACAACATATATAATTTTTAGAACTTATGGTTTAATTTTGGAACAAAATTGCAAGTATATAATTATTAGAAATTATGGTTCTAAATTATTTGTTAATTTTTTATAGTAAAATACTTACATAGTAAGTGAAATGCAGGTATTTATCACAGCTGGTACAGCAATAAAGACAACGGTCCAAGCAAAGTAGTCATAATTTGAATTAGAAAAATAATAACATGCTAAATAAATATCTACTCCAGCGTCTACTAAGTGTGCAATAATAGAGTATATCAAACCGATTATATCTAAATTAGTAACAGAAAAATTGGATGGAGTACTGTCCACATCTTCCGTTCCACACCATTCCAAATTGGTGTCATATATTACTCTCATTGTCATAAATTATCATCGCCATTCAACGATTTAAGCCTCTCATTGCAAACTATTAAATATCTACTATGCCTCATTTACGTCGCTATGTTCTCTCAAAACATATTATTGAAAATGTAAACATAACCAAAAAAAATTAAATGCATATTGTCAATACAACATGAATTCCTCCTTTTATCTATGAATTCAACCTAGTACAAAAATAAAAATAATTAAGGGAATTAATAATGCAAGTCAATGAAATTGAAAACTGATAGATAGCGACAATCATCGCTTAAGGACAAGCCAATAAAACTGTCATTCGATTATTATATTGTCCAGACTCGATACACTGTGAGCCAATAACCAAGGTTTTTTGGCTCTTATGGTCACTCTCAGTCTCTCAGTCTAGAGTTCTAGTTCTACCCCCCAGAACTCCTAGTTAAAATAATAAGGGGGTCTAAACTAAAATGTACTGTTCGAATACTTTCTGTACATTTACAATTTCAATCATCTGTCATTTTTGCATTTTGCTTTGCATGTGCGAGTTGAAGTTGGCGCAAACTGAAGTTTCGTCACCATGACTACAGACTGCACTGCAAGTGTATTGAACGTTAATATTTGAATAATTGAATTCATTGATTAAAATGTATTTTAGATTTGCTGAATAAAAAATCATTTTGAAAAGTGGAAAAGATATAGTATAATACATATAAAAAATTGAATTATTTAAAATTATTGTGACCATATTTTTTTTACTAAAACCAGGTGACTTATAGTTAAGCAAACCCGTGACGGAGACGAAGCTATTTACGCTAAATTACTTAAGGGGTTACACGGGTTTTACGGTTTCCAAAAAACGAATTTTTTTATTAAATTCTTTAACATCTCTAGAATATTGTCCTAAATTTTCAAGTTGATCCAACTAATAGTTTCGGAGATACAAGTCTTGAAAATGTGGACGCTCGAGGTCCACCTTTATTGTCTCTTAAAACTTTAAACGCGTTTTTCTCAAAACTATGTTTTCAAAGACGGTCAAGATTTCCTGCGAACTACTCAACCGACCTTGATGAAATTTTACACCGGTCTTCGAGATATCATTTTCAAGGTTTTAAACGGATTTTTTTTTAATTACAACTATTAAAACAAAATGTCGAAAAATTTGCATTTTTTCATAAAAACATCACATCTGAAACAGCAATTTTCATTTTTTTCTTTTCTGCTGCGTCCAATACCTAGTTTATTGTCTTTACTAAAACACATATTTTTTATTTTTATTTCGAATGATCCTGAAAGAAGTTCTGCTGACAACGCGGAGGAATCTTTCTTCTGAGGGACTGCCGGAAATGGCTTTGCAATGACCGCCATTTTGATATATTTTTTTGAAAATTTTACAAAATGTTTATTAAATATAAAATTTAAAAAAAATCATTTTTTATATGTTAAAAAAATTATTGAAAAAAGGCTGTTTTTGCACGAGGAAAATAACAAATACGTATTTTATTGTAAATAAAATTGTAATGCTATTTAAAGATATAATAAAATCAGTTTTTTTTTCAAGTTAAAAAAAAAAACATTTTATTTAAATCGGATTTAGTGAGATTGAGTGCAAAACTTTATATTTTTTGTATGTTTTTGTCGCTTTTAAGCCTTGTTAAGTTTTTCTGCATTTTCGCAAATTTGGAAAAAACAGGTCTAAACAAAGGCTCTAAATTATTAAAGTGAGATGTTATTTTAACCCACTTTTGAATTTTTGCAGTCGGCAATGTTTTATGCTTAGATAAACAAGTATAAATGGTTTTATGCATTTCCATGGAATGCAGATAGTTATAAAGTGTTATTGATAATCTTATCATCGAGTGATAAACCTGATTTATAGTAGATGGACCATACTTCTGAAATATTCGGTACAAGGGACAAAAAACTTGAAACCGGGACAATTATTGTGAAAAATCTGGACGCATTTGCGCCCTTAAGATGGATATATGGGACTGTCCAGGCCAAACCGTGACTTAGTCACCTCATTTAAAACTGTAGTCATATATGAAAGTGACTCAATACTGCCAATATCCTCGTGATCCTGGTTGTAAAATATAACATAATTAATCGAAATGGTATGATATAAAATACAGAAAACTCATATCCAAAAACAATAATCGAATTGATGCCCTTTGCAGCTACTTTAGCTATATATAAAATTGAACAACTATCACTATTTTGAAGACCTATAATATTTTAGGATGATAGTTCAGATTACGAACTTTAAAAATCATACAAAGTTTCATTTAAATTGTGCAATTCTTCGAAGAAACGGCCTAGCGAATCTTTACTAAAAGCTAATCACCATGTTTCTCATCAGAATTTTTGATTGATACATGCATACTTTCTTGGATTTTGACTTCAAGAAAATAAAAACTAGTTAAATGGATTTTCTGGAAATCAAAAAAAAACAAATTTCACCTTTTATGAAATTTAAAAAAACATAGAAACAAAAGTTGCAAAATAAAACACATGAAAGTGTACAAATAAAAAAGAAACCGGGCGCTGCTCTAACGCTAATAATTTGCTTTTAAGCAAACATTTATGAACTGTTGCATCTCAAGATGAAAATGACCCATCAATCATGTTAGATATTATTACTAATAAATCATCAACATTGCACTTGTAACATTAATTGCACACTAATGAAAGTTACTCTCAAATTATTTAATTAGTGGATGAAATTGGCTTTATATTTTTCGTCATCCAAATATATATATATATATATGTACATATCAAATAGGTATGTAATTTTTTTTTAAATGTTTTTTATAGTATATTACTTATTGAGATAATTTAATTATATATTAAAATTAAAATATTATATCAATATAATCAGGAATGATTTTCAAAATATCAAATATTTATATTTCAATAACAATTTATGCTTTCTTATATTCTATTCTTTCCACTTTCACTTCATTCGCCACTAATTGATAAACATATGTAACTACAGTGGAGCTTTGTATGTCCATAAGCACAAATGATGGAGTAGCGTTTCTGAAAAAAAAAAAAAAACTAAATTTAAATATATAATCAAAGCAATTGATTTTAATCTGAATATATTAAATTATAGCGTATTTATAGTACTTAATTAGACTAACATATAACAAAAGAAAAGACCTTACTACTGAGAAAAATATGATTTGCGCAACTTTATTACAAAACTTATTTCTAGGAACCAAGTTGATTATTATATTGAACTCGGTGTCATCAGTTATAAGCACAAGCTTTCATTTCTTAATTTATCCAAAAAAAAAAAAGTAAATTGAATAGAACGAAGAAATGTATCGAGCACTAATTGTAAGATTTTATTGAAAAAAATTAATTTGTTAGTAGAAACTTTTTCTGCCCAACTGTAAAAATCCACTTATAACTAAATAAGTACCATCATTCTACCAAAAATTATTTAAACTATTTTATTAAATGTGTACAAATTGGTTTGAAATTATGTATTACTTATATTTTGAAGTTTCACTAAGCTGTTTGCAAAAACTTCAAACTATGAGTAATGCAAACTCTTTATTCAAACGATAGACACGTCTACTACTAGTTCCGATGATTATATATATATATATATATACATATATATATATGTGTGTGTGTGTGTGTGTGTATATGTGTATATGTATATACATCATTGCTTAATGTTATAAGAAGTGAAGATTACGGGCGAATATATGAAAATTCAATAAGAGTGTTAGGACCAATATTTGCAAAATGTCATGTGATGTTTATTACTGAAATTTGGAATACATAAAATTATCAACATACGTTTCCAACATGTTATAAGCCCCTGTAGCAGAACCAGGATTAATATAAAATTTATTATCATGTTCATAAGCATCAAATTTATGTGTGTGCCCAGAAATTAATATATCGACATCTAGTTGTCTCTGAACTAGTGCTAAAGCCTCTGGATCCCCCCATGGTACAACCTGGAAATTACACAGATCAAAATAATCACAGTTAAAAACATTAATCTGAAAAAAATTTTATACTTGATGTCCATGTGTTAAACCGATACGAAATTGTCCTACTGTTACTACTTTTTGCTCAGGATAGTTGAGATTCTATAAAGAAAACTAAAATTAATAATATTGTTGCATTTCAAGTTCATATATAAGTAATTATGACACCTCATCAAAATCTCCTCTTACAACATGTACATCACTTGCTAAAGTTTTTAAATAATCATAGGATTCTTTAGTACATAAGTTGCCGGTGCACAATATATGTTGAATTCTACCAGGAATTAATAAGGCCTTAAACTTTGCTGGTAGGCTACTACACCGATGTGGGAAGTGCATATCCCCAAAACCAGAACCAACTAAAATTAGATTATAGATTAAATTGTAAAACAAAATGAACTTTTTTTAAGGACAATGTTTAGACAATAATAACCATTTGCCACTGTTGATTTGCAACGTATGTAGATTACAGATACTAAACCTCACATGCAAGAATTCATTTTCACGATTTAAATTAAATCAACTATTGTCAAATGAACGTCAAACAGTAGGGTATCCATATCCAACATCAAATAATACTAC
The DNA here is from genome assembly GCF_003426905.1 of Ctenocephalides felis. NCBI lineage: Eukaryota > Metazoa > Arthropoda > Insecta > Siphonaptera > Pulicidae > Ctenocephalides > Ctenocephalides felis. The sequence goes on from NW_020537646.1 coordinate 46,504,829, forward strand.
GTTATTACCTGATTAGACATTTCATCCTCCCTAGTTTTTCGCATTTTGTAACCCGTTAGATCTGTTATGCGATCCGTATAACGGATATATATTTTTTGAATCCATGGATTAGTTACTAAATTTTCTAAATACCCAGGAAACGCTTGGATTGATTTTTATGAAACTTTTTTATGTGCCGAGACAATATTAAAATATATGAAAACGAAATATATTTATTGATATTTTATGTAAAATGACGTTTATTCCATAACGGTTTCGATTAAACTAGTGTGATCAAATTTATTTCGTCAGTTTTGTACGAAACGTGGGCAATAAATTTGTATTAAGACCCGATCAATGACTTCAAAATTTCTGAAATGCGTTTAGCAGTTTCTGAAATTTAAAGAATAAGAATCAAATTTTGGCTCACAGCACAAAAATGCTGTTCATTATTCCAAACTTTGATAAAAACTTTAAACTTTAAACTTTAAAATTAACTATACTTACTCTTTTAGAATGTTCTTTAAGACCATGAACTTTATCATACAGTTTTTGGTCAAAATATATTTTGACCATTTTCTCAAAAACTACTGCACTGATTTCAAACATAAAAACTATTTTACTATAGTAAAATGGTTTGAATGTTTAAAATCAGTGCAGTAGCTTTCAAGCTTTATACTTGTTTATCTATGGTAGTTTTTGGAAAAATGTCGATGATAGATGAAATTTGGGATCACATACACGCATATACGTTTTCCAAATTTGGTCTCAAACAATTCAAAAAACTTCAAACTTCGAAAAAAGCAAAATTAACAAATCGGGCTTTTGCAAAATTTTTACGCCACAGATAAGAATAAAGCGCGTGCTTCCTTAAAGTTCATTTTTTGTTTAATATGTAATACAATACTACTAATCTAATCAATTAATTGATTTCCAATTTGGACATACGGCATACAGCTATGGGGATCAACTTCCAACTCAAACGCTTTAATAATTCAAATATTTCAAAACCAGTTATTAAAAGAAATTTTGAAAGCACCAAAATATGTTCCAAATTGATTAATACACAAAGAAACAGGCACTAGCGCAGTTAAGGATGAAATAATCGCTTTCTCACGTAAATATAAAAATCGCTTAGCTGATCACCCGAACTTGCTCGCCAGAAAACTTCAGAACAACTCTACCAGGGTCCGATTAAAAAGAAAATTTCTTCTGCACTAATCAACAATAGATAAGACTTTCGACAAATCACTGGCAATGGTCAGATGATTTGTTTTTTGCCAACGCCGTTATAACATATGAAGCTAGAGAAATAAATTATGTTATGCTCCAAAAATGGAAAAGGCAAATTCCTAAACCAGAGATGGCGCAGGCTCTGCTCCGGTGGAAGTTCTTCCATAGATAAAAGAAGAATGGTTCCTTCTATGCTTCGTTTAACTAGTGGGGTGTATGCATGGTGTATGGCACCGCGCCTGTTCGAGAAATACTGATGTTTTCAAATAGATTATTATAAATATTGTAACATTATCTAATATTTATAAGAATTGTATAAACTGAATTGCAAAGTTGAAATTATTTGTTTAAAGTAATTAGAACTTTAGTCATAATTAAAAATAAAATCTGAATTATTTTCGATATAAAAAATTTTTTTTTGAAAAAAAAAAATTTAAAAAGTTGAAACGGTTGAAACAAAAATATTTTTTTCCAAAATCAATTATTTTGTTAAGACAGCAGAAAGTTTTTTGAATCATTTAAACCGGACGCTTAGTTTTCTCAAAAACTGCCGTTTGTTGCACATTTAGCTACATATCTTTGAAATGGCTGGGCCTGCCTTTGCCAAAAACTAATAAACACTTCTTCCAATCATTATTGATTGAATGTTTTTGAATCATTTAAATCGGTTGATCCGTGCGCCCAAAAACGTGGATGAAAAATGTATCCATACATACACACACACACACATCATTTTTTTCTGAGGTATGCCAAAATGTTCGGAAACCTTCAAAACGTCGAGAAATGTAAAAATTTTTAATTTCGATTTTCGGCCCATTACAATAACTTACCCTACGGGAAGTTAGAAAATAGTTTTTTTTTTAAATAATAAACTTTGTCATTAATGATTATGTTATATATTATTAATTAAATAATTATATATATTATTAATTAATTAATTATATTTTTATCGAGTTTTTTTTGCATTTATATTTTGTGAACGTGAAAAACACCCTTCCCTTATCTATGGGTAACACTTTTCACTTTCTGGTAATACATATGCATATATGACTTGACAGCAATGGTTTTTGTTATGTAACATATCATTTTATTTCGATGCAATATTGCGCTTTGATATTCCTATACATTTAATATTTTATCTATAATGAATAATGGTTTATACAGCATATTATAAGTGCAAGTTTCCATAAAACTTATGGTATTGAGGTGTCTACTTTTCAGCCATTTTCATATTTCTGTCAACCAAGTTGTCATATGTCATAAGTTGTCAACTGCAAACAGTTTTTATTAATGTTTTTTACTTGTTCGTAGTTGCATGGACTAAATGCAATGTTGATTATAAGAACAATTAGGAAATTTAGTTATTTAATGTCAAAACAATAGTAAATATTTATGTGAAAGTTGCAGTTATACATTTAAAACCAGTGACATTGCTTTAAGAACATAACCGATAATGGCTGGTATGAGCGAGTGTTTTGCAATAGGTAGTACCGTAGCATGCAAAACATGTCACGATCAAGATATAGAAGGTGTTGTGTTAGCATTTGATCAACAAACAAAAATGTTAATCCTCAAATGCCCTTCGAGCAGTGGGAGGAATAATTTAAACGATGTGTATATGGTTAACCTATCTCTTGTCAATGACGTTCAAGTTAAGCAAGAAACGAGCTGTGTTCCCGAAGTGCCCCCGTTGCTTAACCTGCAAAGGTTAAACACTCGTGTAAGGAATCAAATTGAACAAAAAAGAAGACTAGTTAATGCCCTTGCTGCAGGAGTAAGTCCGAAGGCCAAAAATTGTTCATTGCTATTTCAAAAACTATTCATGAAGTGACTTGGTCAGGACCCAACATTGTTGTTTATAATCAAGTTACAATTAATCCACCATATAAACCAGAAAATGTCATAGGAAATTCTGAGTCTCGGGAATATATGTATGTAAAGAAAGTTGTTGAGAAGCACCATAAGGATCAAGCCTCTGTTTCATTGACGCCCGCTACCAATGCAGCCCAGCAGTAATTTAATTTGCGACATTATAATTTAATAATATTGCAATATACTATTATTTAAATATAGTATTTAGTAATATTTTATATCTACTGCAAAGTTATAATTTAATAAATCATGTTTATATTTAATATTTTATTCAATTTAATGTAGGCATTGGCATTAAAGATTTTTTCTAATCTAATTAATGCAGAAGAACAGTATTTATAAATAAATATATAAGGTAGCATCTACTTTTATTATTGTAGGCATTCTAGTTAATGACGAAAGAAAACAATATAAGGATGGCAGCAAAAGATTTTGTCATTTAACAAAATTAAAATCCATTGAATGATAACACTCTTTGGTTTTGTAGCAATAAATAAAATAATTTTTACATTATTCAAAATTGAGTTTTGCCATAAAAAAAACTCCAAACGTGAATGAGTGATTTATCTCTTTCTCAAATTAGACAACCATTTTCTTTTCGTTATTGTTGACAGCACTGTGCTACGAAGGTGGCGAAAAGCACACGCTAATCGCAAATTTGTAGGTTATGATGGGCACGGTAACATGCAGGTGAAAGAAGAAAAGAATTTGTACGATATTTTAGGCTGCCAAAATGATGCTTCGTCGGCTGAAATAAGAAAAGCATATCAAAATTTGATTTTAAAATGCCACCCAGATAAGTATTCATCCAGCAGATACATATATTTCTGTTACGGCCTGGAAAATTTTAGGAGATCCAGTTTCCAGAAAAAATACGATGCTGAATTATTTTCTGAACAAAGTAAAATTATTTTATATGCAACTTTGACCCGTGATGAATTGAGCTATGATGATGAGAGTGAAATATACTATTATCCATGTCGATGCGGTGGCACTTACGTTATTGATGAAATTGCTTCACTGAATGAAGATTTGTGTATTGGATGTGATGAATGCTCTTTCTCAATATTAGTTAAGAAAAGTGTATAATGAGACTGTAAAAAGCTTGCTGACTATATAAATAGTAGAAGCACAACTTCACAATTTTTATCTAGCTTTGTATATATTTGAGTAATCGATATAAATTTTATTAAGAGGCTGCAAGGCTGAGGAAAGAGAAATCTCTATTATTTATAGCTTATTTAAAACAAACATAACTATAAATCAGCAATAAAACGAAATTTCATTGAATATTGAAGTATATTAGAATGATTCTATATACTAAACTATAGTAGTTTAATCCTCGTAAATATCATAAAAATTTTCATATAAAATATATTTTAGATAATTTTGTCAATAATTATAACTTATTTAATATAAATATGATTATTAATAAAATAGTATTATTATTTACATAGACTCCTCCTTTTTAATCTTATATGGTGAACATCAGTTTGTGCTCATGGCATATAAGGTCCTTATCAATAAATGTATAATGAAAATGTATAATTGAAAGTCATTTGTAAACTTAATGATAAATTATGGCAAAGATAACATTATCAAAAGCAAATGTTTCATCCTAATTCTTGTATCACAATCAATGGAGTGGTGTTTTTTGAAATTTTATAATCTACGAAGAGCAGCTATACTTAATGAAGAACACTTAGTTTTTCGTGTTGGTTGTACAGACATTGGAGCCACCAACATTTCATTGTTTACATTATTTGGTGCACCACCTAATTCCTATAATATTTATTTTTAATTTTATCTAAGTCTGGAAAACTAAAGCTTATTTATTATGAACTATACTAACATTAATATTGTTGCAACTGGCAAGCCGCATCTGAGCTAATTGAGAGGACGGAGTTAAATTATTTGTACTTCCAAAAGGCGACATCATAGTTGAAACTGCACGCTTGAATTTTGATGGTGTTTTATTAAATGAAAATGCTCTTCCAACCTGAAAATAATATTTTTAAATAAATAAGTGCAATAAATTTTATTGAGCTTTATTATTTCAAGCACCTTTGCAGCCGATTTTCATACAACACATACAAACAAACATGCATCATTATTCAATTCTATTAAGACATTCTTCAATTTGTTTCTTTACATGCTGCAAATAATTAGTTACAAAATGTTGATCATACCGCAATAATGCTATCAATATTGTTACTTACTTTCATCCTTGTTCGTGATGCAAATTTGAAAGCTTTTGAAAGAGTGCCGAGTGAAACATCACTTGTATCAATTTCTAGTTGTTTTGAATTTAAACTTGCCATAAAACGATCCTATAATACAAAATATTATACATATATAAACTACAAATTTGGAGATAATTATATTAATGAAATCAGTGCATACTATAGCCCTTAATATTTTACTGTCAAAATTGATAAACATTTTTTTAAATTAAGCTCTTCATAAATTGTTACACCTTATACTTTGGCATAAAAAAAATAGTGAAAAAATACAAACAAAAAAAAGATGTACAAAATTATAAGAGTACACTTATATGCACAATCAGAAATTAAAATATCACTTACAGCATCAGCTTTGCAAACTGTGTTCGCCATCTGCCTGCAGAGGCTGCGTAGAAAAGTGGTTTTATCAACATCTTCTTCAGTAATTGTAAACGAATATAACTTTTCTTTAAGTTCCTGATTGCTGCGACAAGTTAAAGCAAATACTGCATGACAATCTAATAGAAATAATAGAACAACTTATTAGTGATAATGTTTAAATATTGATCAAGCAAAATGTTAATTACTTTACCTTCTGTTTCATGAATGTCTATAACTCTTTTAACATGACTTAGAGGCATTAACTTCACATGTTTATAAGGTTTACCTGCTCCTAATTTTGTGGAATGCGTACTACCTGTATCAAACACATTGATTTTAACCTATGTATTGTAACTTATCAACTGTATATTGATATCCTCATACCTATTGCATTTGGACTTTTAAGGCTATTAAAGGCTTTGGATCGTTTCTTACAAACTTCTAAAATATCAGAGAATAAATATAAAACCAGATGATCACCTCGACCACTTAAACCATCACTTAGTTCCATTACTTCACAACGTGAGATAAAGCTTCTATGTGATGATACTAAATGTGGCTAAAATACAAATATAAAATTTAATAATTCATAATTAACATAAATGATAGTTGAGCATTATTTTCGGCATAAACAAAATATTTTATAAAATAATTTTGCCATAAAAAACTAAACAAAAGCCCGGTGCAACGACGCTAGTATTTCTTGTAACAGGATTTCTGTCAAGTTTTCTGGTAAGGTGAGCAAGAATTTTGCACCAAATTTTCACTTATTTTATTCGTAAAATACGGCAGTAATTTTCGAGGCCAGAAGTTGTTGAGAAATCAGTTTCCGACGTTACTAGGCAACGGTTTTAGACAGAAATTATGTTAAAAGGATACTGTCGTTGTGAATAGAAGGCTTAAACATAAAATCTGGCTGACAAAGATCGTGAAATATGTCGGGCAAGATCGTAAATTATGATTTATCATATCGTTGCTAGGTAACAAACTGTCCGACATGCACTAATCAAGAAATCTGGCGTCGTGTGCACCGGGCTTAATTACTAAAAAATATTTTTATAGCAAAAGATAATAATACCATTAAAAACTTACTGGGCAATTATCGATGTCATTAAAAATATCAAACATAACCATTTGTGCTTCAGTTTTTCTTTTATCTTCATTGATGTATGTCATAACTTCTTTTATACTTTCAAGAGCCTTCTCTAAGGCATTATAATCCAAATTACTTTTGGAGTATGCTTTAAAATGTCTGAAAATAAGAATATGTAATAGTTTTGTATAATATAAGTATATAAAGATTATATAGTACATAGATATATTCCAAATAAATTCCAAATTTTACAAAATTTATAAATACCATTTAATAAAAGACTAATACTGGGTAATCTCTGTACAGGCCTTATCATTAATTCTTGTAGAGATTGTCTACCACATTCTGGCCTCGTTTGACAAATTTTTAAAAATGCATGAAATCTGAAAATTAATTAGTTATAATCAATTTATTAACTTATTGATAGTTATATTAATTATTATACAAAAAATAAAAACTAATTTTCAATAAATATAAAGAATATTTTGATGGCAAATGTAGTAATAACTACATACTTAAAGATCTTAAACACTAACTGTATTGTAAATTATTTATAACATTACTTCTACATAATTTGTTAAAAAAATATTAACTTTATTTCATAGTTTATTTAACATTAATGAAATGTGTTTAGTTGGTATTTTATCTTACCTGGTTTTGGATTGATCACATTGCACCAGCATCTCCTTCATGTTTTCAAAGAAATTGACGAATGGAGGATATGCTTTTACAAGATCTGGTGCATGTTTTAATATTATATTGCCTATGCTTGTATCTTCTGCCCAATGAGACGAAGCCCATCGTAATTCTTCCAGCATTTTACGGTGCAATCATAAATTGGCGGAAGATTTCCAAAAATTATTTTCAATTCAGTAGCATTTAATATCGCTTCATTTGGGCTGGTCTCGAGCATTTCTTCAAGAGGACTTTTGAACATCTATAATAATTGCAATTCAGTGATATCATTTACACATATATTATCATTTAAAATCAAATTCATCACAAATGATATTAGACAAAATTATTCCAAGTTCTAGTTAGTTTAAAATTGCAAATCGATATAAAATATAATAGTATAAAAAAGTATAAAATGTATATGTAGCACATATCTAATATCAATTAAAAAGAATTTACTTAATGGGCTAAAATCTTGCAGACATGGAATAGTGAATTAAAAAAGTAGTAATAAATTTTTAAAAATGATGTAATGGCTAGTTGTCTTAAAACAATTGTTTATTCTGTAATAATTTTATTGTTTATCATTCGTGAAAAGCTCTCACATTTTCCAAAGTTTGAAAACCTGGAGTAAACAACTTATTTGCAACTTCGACGCTAATTAAACGAAAAAAACTTATATATTTATATATTTATAAGTGCCACTGACAACAGTCTCAATGCCATTTACCACTTTTTATTACTTTTCTCATTCGTACCAATTTTTTTTTTTCATACCATACCATAGATTTTTAATCGAAATTAAATAAGAAGAAAGAATTTACTGAGATATATTTACAATTTAATTAAACTACCTATTATATAATTACGAACCGTCATAATTGTATGAAGAATGCTGACATAATTAGATTCAGTTTGAACTAATTCCAAAAAAACTTGCTGCCTTGGACTCAAGTTTTTGCGATTTATTTCTATTCCTTCTCCCTCTGCAAGTTTAAATTAAATTTAAAAATAAACTTTTGTTATTAAATTTAATTCATCAAATTCAGTTTTTTTTGCAAGTTAATTACCATCTAAATAACTGTTTATCGGGACTAACTGTAACAATCCAGAAAACTCCCTGATACA
>NW_020537646.1:46514411-46547544 GCF_003426905.1 Ctenocephalides felis
TTTTAAACACTAATCACAACGAGATACCATTAATTCTTGCTGGAGATTTCAATGTCAATTTTCGTTCAGAAGAATCTCAACCATTAATTGATTTTTAAATAATAAATTTAATTTAACAATGAATAATTCTCCATTTGAATCACCCACAAGATATGGCACGACTATTGATGCAGTTTTCTCCAGAAATGTACATAGTTTACAAAGCAAAATTTATGTCTCTCATTTCAGTTATCACAAACCTATTATATCATATATGAAATATGGTAGCAATTAATCTATCGCTGTTGTTTTAAACTGTGTTATTGATGTTATGTGATTATTAATAAATGATTTTTAAATTCAAATATGATGTTTTTTTTTTTATTTTTATCTAATTGCCTACTCATACAATATTAAAAGTTTTACTTCAATCGCGTGTGATCCTTACGCGCACTCTTTTTTTATTTAAACTTCAGGAATTTTAAAATTATTTTCTTATTCAATAATTTTATATGTTTTAAAAACACATGTGATAAAAGAATAAAATGCATGGGGCGAATTAGATGCTTTTAATATTGGAATAAAAATATCAATAATAATTGATTGAAATTTTATCAAAGAAAAAAAAATTATGCTCATTATCCACACTTAAATTAAGTTTGTAAAGTTAATATATGTTTGAGTAATATGATATGATAAGAATAATAATATATATAACAGTAATTTTTGTTCACTGGTCAAACAAACCGTTAAATGACATTTGTCATAATTTTTCACAATTTAAAAATATTAAATTTTTAACTTTCGAAGGGTAAGTTATAGTAATCGCAAAAAATCGAAAATAAAAAATTAAATTTTGACATACCTTAGAAAAAATGAATGTATATGTGTGTGTGTGTGCGGATACAAATTTTCGTCGACGATTTCGGGAACACCGATCAACCGATTTGAACAATCCAAAAAACATTCGATTCGTATTGATAAAAAGAAATGCTGATTAGCTCCGAAGATACGGGGCAAAAAGTGGCAAAAACGATAACTGAGTTTTTAAGAAAACGGAGCGTCCGATTTTAATAATTCAAAAAACATTTTACTTGTACATATTGACAAGATGAAGAAGTGATTAATTTTTGGGAAGGCAGGTCCAGCGGTTATGGACTCTCAGTAAAAATAAGTTAAAAAATGTTATTTGGCGGTCAAAAATGTTTATTGGACATAGGCACATCAAATTGTCAGATATTTTAGAGATTTTAATAATGTGTACACATTTTGTATAATTTTTTTTGGTTCCGTACCAAGATTTTTGATTACGGTACGGAAAGTTCGAGCAATTTGCCTTAAGGCACGATGCCATGCACTCCACTAGTTCATTGTTAAATTAGTTTTGTCTATTAAAAATGTTTACATTTTTCATCATATTCCAAAAGCTCAATATATTTAATTGCTTAACGATGAAAATATTTCTTTTCTGAAATATTTTCAGAAAATTCTTCATTCATTTCGCTTATACAATTTTTACTTCATGAAAAATATACTATCAAAAATAAGTCAATGTATTTATAGAATGTTTCAAATACGGTTCATAAATACGGAATTTTGCTGAATCCACCTTAGAGAAAAAAGGTATTTTCAAACACATGCAATACCTTGCGACAAAAAATGTCGAATATTTAATAATCTGATACAAAGATATTGTAGCATGAAATGATGAATCAAGAAGAAAGTTGAATTGAAACAGTTTCAGCATGATATTATATGAATATATTAGTTTGTTTTTGTAAAATAAATTGCGATATAAGCAAAAAATCACAAATACAAATAAATATAATTTTATAAAATTATTAATGTAAACAATTAAATAAGTTGTTTTATGATATACAGCATTTATATATAAACAAAAAATATAAATTAATAATGCTCAAAACATGAGAAACAAGTAAATAAATAAACTGCATACAGTAGTTTGACAACTGCTAACATAGACTCGATACGGCTGAAGGGCGAGTCAGTGCAACAATAATATTTCATATTCTATATTCTCTTACCCATATTCGGTTCCCAATTCATTATGTGGTGGTAAAATATCACTGCACACAATTTAAATCACTAAAAATCCTTTTTAACACATTTAAAACACAACTAATGCTGAAAACTATATTTCATTCACTAAAACCGTTCCTTATGATTAAATGCAACATGGCCGGTGGTTTTATTCACATGAACGCTGGCGCTCGATCGCTGCGTATGTCATACTGGTGAACTCGCTCGTTCCATCTGTGAAATGCCAGCGCGAAAGAGCGAAAACAGGCGAAATGATCGACACAACTTCGTGTGGCATTCGACTAAACATCATATATTACGAATATAAATAATTTTACATTTTGCAACAAATGGATATATTTATGTCATATACGAATGTGTAAGTTTTGGCTTGTATGTGTATGTATAATTGATAAAAATATTTATTTTTCTAACATCAATACTTCTTCGAAAGTACCATGTTTTTTCTCTCATTCATAATAATTTATTTGCTATTTATAAATATGTAAAATATGAAAAACAATATAAATATTATTGATAAAATATGAATTTAAATTGTATCGATATACTTTATTTATTTTATTATTATATTACCGATAAAATATTTGTCTATCAAACATATTAATAATAAAAAGACATGTTATTAGCATCAGATACATACATTTCACTTAAGATCAAAATTTCTTTTTCGCAGAGATAAAAGAAGTCGCTGATGTTGTCATCAGTTGACATGAACAATAAAATATGAATGAACATATTTAAATATAAGTTATTATTAGGGCAAATGCTCATTTGTGACTCGTGACAACCTGTAACGCATTTTTTTTCTCCATAGGTTCAAACCAACAGACTTGTCGTTTAAAGTAACTTAAAATCTAAAAAATAATTCTATTCAACCATTATTTAACCTTTTTCAGTAGTAGTTAAGCTAGCAAAGTTGGTTTTTTTAATTTCCCGTAGGGTAAGTTATTGCAATCGTCCAAAAATCAAAAATATTTTTTTTTGCATCCGATTTGAATGAAAATGAAAAACATTCAATTTGTAATGATAAAAAACGTAGTAATTAGTTTTTGGCAAAGATAGGCCCAGCCGTTTCTGAGATAAGGAGCCAAGTAGCTAAAAGTGTCAAAAACTAATCAGCATATCTCTCAATAGGAATCGTGGACGAGAAATTGTATCCATACATACATACACACACACACATTAATTTTTTTCGAGGTATGCCAAAATGTTCAGAAACTTTCATAAGGTGAAGATATGCAAAAAAAATCAATCTCGAAAAGCTAAAAGCGCGCTTTCTAAGAAATATGGATTATACTCTTCTTTTATCTATAAATATGGAACTATTATTTAGAATGAGGACGATAATGGAGAAATTCATAACTAATGCTATTGTAAGGACAAAAGTCACCAGTATTTTTATTTTTAGTTATTTCTCTTGTTTGAAAATTTTACTATAGTTGGCGCTACTATCATATGCACATACCGATTTTAACCTATAAAACCTATTTTTACATCGTATGTTCGCCACGCAAGTTTCGTGTGCGTGTAGTTTTAATAGCAGAATTTAGCTTTTCGTTGTATTTATAAATATTTATTGTGAATAAAATGACTTTAAAACTTGAATGTTCTAAGAGCAGTCCGCCAATATCCGTATTGGCAGTTATAGATTTAATTAAAGGAACCCATCCGGTGGAAATTGATTGGGGAAAGAATTATAAATTGACAATTAATAACGCAATTTTAGATATTCATACTGACAACGATGCTTGCAGAGCCCTAGCCACCGCGGCTCCACAATACGAACTGTACGGCCGAACAGCTGTTGAGTATGCACAAACAGATCATTTTTTGACATTTGCTTTAACGTTGAAGGATGATTTAACTAACAACTTGCAATATTTAGACAAGACGTTGACATCTGTTACTTATCTTGTAGCTAACAAACTCACAATAGCTGATTTGGTTGTTTTTTCCTGCTTGCGCGATGAGTGGCAGTCAATATCTAAAAAGCCTGTACCCGATAATATTACCAGGTGGTTCAATTTAATAAAAGCTCAAGACTGTGTCAAATATGCTATGTCATTTGTGAGCAATGAGGTTGATTCAAAAGCTTCAAAAAATACTAAAAATCAAAGTAATGATACAGTTCAACAAGAAGGTAAGTTTGTGGATTTACCTGGTGCCGAAATGGGTAAAGTCGTGGTTCGATTTCCCCCAGAAGCTTCAGGCTATCTCCACATAGGTCATGCAAAAGCAGCCCTGCTCAATCAATATTATCAACAAGCTTTCCAAGGAAAATTAATAATGAGATTTGATGATACCAATCCCGCCAAAGAAAATGTTCACTTTGAGCAAGTTATTTTAGAGGATTTGGAAATGTTACAAATTAAACCAGATTTGTTCACGCACACCTCGCAATATTTTGATTTGATGCTACAATACTGTGAACAACTTATTAAATCTGAAAAGGCTTATGTAGATGATACAGAACCAAAAAATGAAAGCTGAACGAGAAGAAAAAGTTGAATCTGCAAATAGAATAATAGTATAGATAAAAATATGAAGATGTGGTCTGAAATGATTAATGGTACTGAATATGGCCAAAAGTGTTGTGTGCGTGCTAAAATAGATATGTCTTCTGCAAATGGCTGTCTCAGAGATCCAACAATATACAGGTGCAAAAATGAACCTCATCCGCGCACAGGAACAAAGTACAAAGTTTATCCAACATATGATTTTGCATGCCCAATAGTAGATGCTATTGAAGGCGTGACACACACATTGAGAACCATGGAATATCATGATAGAGATGAGCAGTTTTATTGGTTTATAGAGGCTTTGGGTTTGAGAAGGCCCCACATTTGGGAATACTCAAGATTGAGCATGACTAATACAGTTTTATCAAAACGTAAACTTACATGGTTTGTAGAGCAGGGTTTAGTTGATGGCTGGGATGATGCCAGATTTCCTACTGTCCGAGGTGTTCTTCGCAGAGGAATGACTGTTGAGGGCTTAAAACAGTTCATTATTTCTCAAGGTTCTAGTCGAAATGTTGTCTTTATGGAATGGGATAAAATATGGGCTGTTAATAAAAAAGTTATAGATCCAATAGCACCACGATACACTGCTTTGGAAATGGATACAGTTCCTGTTAATGTAAAAAATATTACAAGTGATGTATCTCAAACTGTGAATGTCCATCCAAAAGACCCAGCAATCGGTACTAAAATTGTATGGACAGGTTCAAAAATTTTAATAGACCGCGTAGATGCTGAACTACTTAAAGAAGGTGAGAATGCCACATTTATAAACTGGGGTAATCTTTTAGTTGATAAAATTAATAAAGACAGCAATGGAAAAATTTTATCTATTGATGTAACACCTAATCTTGATAATAAAGATTTTAAGAAAACTTTGAAGTTAACTTGGTTGTGTGACACAGTAAATGCCCCATTCACAAAAACATGCTGTGTTTACTTTGAGCATATAATAAGCAAACCTTTGCTTGGAAAAGATGAAGACTTCAAGCAATACATTAATCAAAATACCCGAAAAGAAGTTGAAATGATAGGAGACCCAGAATTAAGAAATCTCAAGGCTGGTGATATAATACAATTACAAAGAAGAGGTTTCTTTAGAGTAGATGTACCTTATGCGCCTGCAAATGAATTTACTTGCAAGGAGCAAGCAATTGTATTGTTTTATATTCCTGATGGCCATAGCAAGGAACCTGTTGCTGCAGTGGTAAAGCCAGCAAAATCTAAAGCCCCAAAGAAATCAAAAGAACCTGCAGCAGAGAAATCCCAAACAGTGGCTGGTGCAGAGCCAAGTTCTGGTATAAATTTTGAAGCTTCCATAGACCCTCCGAGTGTTAATGACTTATCTGTTGTTAAAGCTCCTAAACAAGCAAAGAGCCAGAATAAGCCTGAAAAATCAGCAGCAAAGACCAACAAGAAAGATAATAAATCAGAGCCAAAAGAATCAAACAAAAAGACAAATGAAAAGCAATCAAATGTGAAAAAACAAACACGTTTAGGCCTAGAGGCTCAAAAAGAAACTGATTTACCAGGATGGTATTCACAAATTATAACTAAAGGTGAAATGATTGAATATTATGATGTCTCTGGTTGTTATATTCTACGACCATGGTCTTATGCAATTTGGGATATGATCAAAGATTTTCTAGATGGAGAAATAAAAAAGCTAGGAGTAAAAAATTGTTATTTTCCAATATTTGTCTCAAAAAGTGTACTAGAAAAAGAGAAGGAGCATGTGGCTGATTTTGCACCCGAAGTGGCTTGGGTAACTAAATCTGGAGATTCAGATTTGGCAGAGCCTGTAGCCATTCGACCAACTTCAGAAACTGTTATGTATCCAGCTTTTGCAAAATGGATTCAGTCTTACAGGGATTTACCAGTAAAATTGAATCAGTGGAACAATATCGTACGATGGGAATTTAAACATCCACAGCCCTTCTTGAGAACCAGAGAATTTCTGTGGCAGGAAGGTCACACAGCCTATGCATCAAAAGATGATGCAGATAAAGAAGTATTACAAATTCTGGATATTTATGCTCGTGTTTATTCTGAACTTTTAGCAATACCAGTAGTTAAAGGTCGTAAAACGGAAAAGGAAAAATTTGCAGGTGGAGACTATACAACTACTGTGGAAGCATTTATAAGTGCAAGTGGGAGGGCTATTCAAGGTGCTACAAGCCACCACTTGGGTCAAAACTTTTCTAAAATGTTTGATATTGTATATGAGGATCCTGAGACACAAGAAAAGAAATACGTTTTTCAAAATTCATGGGGTTTAACAACAAGAACAATTGGTGTCATGATTATGGTTCATGCAGATAATCAAGGCCTGGTTCTTCCACCTCATGTAGCAAGTTTGCAGGCAATAATAGTTCCTTGTGGAATTACAGCTAGTACAAGTGAAGAGGATAAAGATAATTTATTGAAAAGTTGTAGTTGCTTGGAACAAAATTTGAATGATGCTAAAGTTAGAGCTGAAGGTGATTACAGAATGAATTATAGCCCTGGCTGGAAATTCAACCATTGGGAACTTAAAGGTGTTCCGCTTAGGGTTGAGCTTGGTCCAAAAGATATCAAGAATGAACAAGTGGTTGTGGTTAGAAGAGACACTGGAGAAAAAATTACATTTTCCCAGAAGGAAGCTATTAAAAATATAAAAGAATTGTTAGAAGTTATTCACAAAAGCATGTTGGAAAAGGCTACAAAGGAATTGAATGAACATAAGGTAGTTTGCCATGAATGGAGTAAATTCTTGGAAGAACTGGAGAGGAAGAACATAATACTTGCACCATTTTGTGGTAGTATTCCATGTGAAGATAAAATCAAAGCTGATAGTGCCAGGGATGATGACACTGAAACTAATGCTCCATCAATGGGCGCTAAATCATTGTGCATACCTTTTGAACAACCTGCCAAAATTACCTCTGATGACAAATGCATCAATCCCAAATGTAGCAACAAGCCAAATGCTTATACATTATTTGGAAGAAGTTATTAATTCAAAATATTCTATCATCATCTATTTATTACATTTGATATTATAATCATTTACATTAAATACAGTGTTTTAAAATAAATAATATCATATGTTATTACTTAGTAGAAAAATAAATTACATTTTATATACAAATTTTTTATTTATTACGACATTTTTTATTTAAAAATGGTCTTTGGACTTCAATAATGTTCAAATACGTTATTCAATGCAGTTGTCATTGTCCGCTTATCAGAATTTTAAAAAATATTATAAGTTCATTTAGTACATTCTCATCAGTGTAAAACTCATTTTTTCTTTTACGAATCATTATTATTTCTTCAAAAATTAAGTTAGATAGACTTCGGAAACCATTGTATATTATCTGGAATAAACGGTTCTTAACCTTCAAAACGAGGGTTAAAAACAATATCAGTTATGCAAAATAATGCTTAATTTCTACTCTTTAGAATACTATGCAGAAAATGGCAACTAGTTCTTTAGGCAATTTAAGTTAACATAATAATTGTAACCAAAATTAAGTTACCGAAAAATTATATTTATTAATATCAATAAGGATGGCACTTATCGATCATGCAACCACATTTATTTTTTTTGGATGGTATTTGCTATAGTATAAAATCATAAAACATATTCCTAAAACGTATGGAATGATACTCATCACAATTATACCAAAATAAATATGTTTTGGATGAAAATTCTCTTCCACATACACAGCATATATGGATACACAAATAATCGTTTCAATAAAACATGTTGTGTAGTAGAATGAATATCTGAAATTAAATTCACATAAAAATTAAAATTTTATAAAGTTTGTCATTACTTTCATAATACTTGCAGCACTAACTTTTTGGCAGTTCTTCCATCATTAGACATTATGTAAGTAAATAAGTACACTAAACCCAAAACACCCGAAAATAAAAAAGTATGGAACAGAGTTTTGCCACAAAAAGGAGATCGGTCAAAGCAAAATATCCACAGGGTCATAAAACTGCAATGAACAAAGCATCCCACTATTGTTTTGAGGGGAAATATAGTTGCAGCAGCAGACAATGATAATACTCGAGAAACTGTGAAATAATCATAATTAATTATAATCATATATATTGTTGAGAACTAGTTATGTTATAAGTGATATATATGTAGAAACTATTTAAAAATACCAGATCCCATATTTAAGTAAGGCAGTGATAGCTTGGGGGTTGTTCTTTTTTTATTTTTCTTTGTTTCGGTTTTGAGATTTTTTGATATTATGAAAGATAAAAACCTTAGAATCATTTAAAAAAAAATCATCTCAATATCTATTTTTTTGACGAAGTTATAGATATATATATCTCTGTATGTATGATCCTCTGAAAGCGTTTTTTTATCGCTCCGCGAGCTATTGTATGCCAGATTCCTCTTTTTCATTATAATACCTCATGCACATGACCTTTTAAATGTGTCAGCATCTTTGAACACCATGGTGTATTTAGTACATTAAATTAAATGGTGTATTCAGTACATTATATTAAGAACTTTAAATACGTTTTTCTCAAATTGACTTTTTTCAATGCGGTGCCACAAATTAAACAAAAACTACAAGTCGGATCGACTTGCATTTTTTTTTAATTTGTTCACCACTGCAATACCGAGTCCCCCTACCTCAAACAACTTGATAACATAACGCAAAAAAAATTTGCGAAGCTTCTCGCCCCAAAAAAAGGCCTTTTTTGACACTTTTTTTTAAATTCCTGCCATTTTTTTCCTTCTTGCTTTTTTTCTTTCATTTTGGTAGGGGGACTGGAAACAAACTTCTTCTTAAACGTAATTTCTTTTTTTTTGAAGTAAAACTTCTTTAGGCGCGATATGGGTGTAAAAATTTCTTTAGGCTACACGGGTGTAAATCCGTACAAATGCAACGAAAACGCCAACGTGAAGTTGCACACTACGACGCCGTAAGCGCTGATGTCGCGAGTATCCACTCCCGTCATGTCATGCGTAAGTCGAGCGCTAAACCCTATATGAACTTGCATTAATTGAATCACGTTTTTTTTTACAAAAGAAGAGGTTGCTGTATTATGTCCTCATGGAATAAGACTTTTCTTAGAGAATAAATGTGTCATGGAATATAATAAATTTATATTGAATCGTTGAAGACAAAATAATATCTACTGCCACGGATATTTGTGTAGGTTGCCATGCGACAGATCAACAATCATACATTCGTCAGCAGTTTCACAAAAATCGGTTATGAAATAATTTTAGTTCTGAATAATTTTAGTTCTGAATAAATTTTACATAATAACAACTAATATTGATGTAAGTGATGGCTTAGCTAATGGTTGTGTAGGAAAATTAGTGTACATAGAACGTGGCGCTAATGATGAACTTCTAGGTTTATGGTTTGAATTTCCTTGTAAGATAGGTAACAAAATAAGAAGAAAGCTGCACATCATATTCAAACTCTTAATATCAGTAGGACAGCTGTGCCGATTCTCAGGAAATCATATTTGTCAAAAGAAATCATTTTCCTTTAGTGTCTGCTTGTGCACTCACAATACACAAATCACAATGTGGTACTTTTGATAAAATTGTATATGAATACAATAAAACACATAATCAGCAGCTTCTATATGTTGCATTATCACGAGTTACCAGCATTAATGGATTGTTCATCATTTCTAAAACAACGACAAAAAAATTTATAATGGAAGAAAACGGCCAGCAGGATTAATGGACTTAAAAACTGAATTCCAAAGACTTTCAACTTGTAGATTAATAACACAAGAAGAAAAATTGAGTGAGATAATAAGTTTGAACGACATTTCATTGTTTTCCTTTAACTGCCAAAGTTTACGAGCTCATTTGCCTGATCTGCAAGATAAAGTGCTACAACGTTGTACGTTTTTGTTATTTTCGGAAACTTGGATTAATAATGAAGAACGAATTAATATTCAGAACTATTACTGCGTTACTCAATACAAACGATCAAACTCAAGAGCAGGTGGTGTAGCTGTCTAATGTCTATCATTCATGTTCAGATACTGTTCATAATGCCACTCCTATGCAGTTTCTTGCGCCAACGATATTACTGGATATTCCTAATGAAATTACACAAGTAGGTGATATTACACACACAGAATCAAACATTAATTATAGTCGTCCTTTAAATTTCTCCCAATAAAAACATATCAAATATTATTGAATTTCTTCATCAGCAGTTACTTCATTTTTCTAATGAGGGTGCAAAACTTTTAAACACTAATCACAACGAGATACCATTAATTCTTGCTGGAGATTTCAATGTCAATTTTCGTTCAGAAGAATCTCAACCATTAATTGATTTTTTAAATAATAAATTTAATTTAACAATGAATAATTCTCCATTTGAATCAACCACAAGATATGGCACGACTATTGATGCAGTTTTCTCCAGAAATGTACATAGTTTACAAAGCAAAATTTATGTCTCTCATTTCAGTTATCACAAACCTATTATATCATATATGAAATATGGTAGCAATTAATCTATCGCTGTTGTTTTAAACTGTGTTATTGATGTTATGTGATTATTAATAAATGATTTTTAAAATTCAAATATGATGTTTTTTTTATTTTTATCTTAATTGCCTACTCATACAATATTAAAAGTTTTACTTCAATCGCGTGTGATCCTTACGCGCACTCTTTTTTTGTTTCGGGCGATGCGCAACGGATTTATCTGTGGCACCGCAAAAGAGATCGATTTCGCAAGACCGACTTTGGCGCCCCCTGGTTAAAAAATGACGGCGCAAAAAAAAGAAGAAAATCACGTAACATTCAATGATTTTGTAATTTATGTTTAAAAAAAACCGCATGTCTCTATGATAAATACATTTCGAGAAAAAACAAAAACAAATACCTTGCATTTTTTGTAACAAAAAAAGAACAACCCCCTTAAGTATAACAGGCCCATATTAATACTTAAAATCTTGTAAATTCGACCCTTATCGTAAATCAGGTACAATCGATCGATTTCTACTATATTGAACCGCCAAGACGTATAGATCAAATAAAATATGTGTGTGTATGAACAGATTTTTTACCGCAAATTGACGTTTTCTCAAAAACGGCTGGACCGATTTAAAAAATTTAAAAGCCAATCGATGTATCTCAATGAGAACTATCGTTTGTCAGTTTTGCGCTACGATCGGCCGAACCGTTTTTTTGTAAATGGCAAAGAAGTGAAAATTTTTTCGTCCACGTTTTAGTCCGCAATTCTGAATCGATATTGAAAATTCAAAAACCGTTCGAAAAATATAGGTTGGGAATCGACCTGATTAGTTTTTGGTAAAGATCGGCCTGCCGTTTTCTTGTAATAAAGCGTTAAAAAAAATTTTTTTTAACGATTTTTATTATTAATTTTTTGGCGGTAGATACTCTTATAGATCTTGCTAAAATATTACGACTCTACGATAATTCGTTTAACTTTAAAAGTTCGTCAAAGTTTGAAAAATTGATATCGTTTTTTTGGCATTTGTCAAAATAAGACCTTCCATCGGCGTTTGCTCAAAAACGTCTGAACCGATTTTAGAAATTTAAAAGCCATTTGATGTATCTCGATGAGGATTATCGTTTCTCAGTTTCGTGCGAGTATTTATAATAATCCATTTGAAAATATTTTGAACAATTGTTAATAATCAATTATCATTTATTATTTTTATTGCCCGAATGCCTAATTATGGTACACGAAGTTCCAGCAATTTGCCTCAAACAATAATGTCATGCACTACTTAGTTTATTAATTACAATGCTTAATCTATTATCTTTATGAATATCTATTCAATACATAAAAGGCTCCATTAATCCATCCAAGGCTGCTCATTAATCCGTTATTTAAATGATTAAGAATTCATACAAAAATATTATTTAGAGAAATAAAATTGAGAATAATAAATTATTATTATATTGAAATACTGAATTTTATTTTGAACACAAAAATCAGTAATCTTACGAAATCAATTTAGATACGGTATAAAGTAAAACAAATAGCTGCTATTTTATAGCTGTATATAAGATATTCAAGTTATTTCATCAGTGATTTCATAAAATATCCTGAAACAATCAGAAATTTAAAAACGAAAGGTATTATTTGAGAATCGTACTGAAGAGTGTTTAGCAAACATCGGTTCTCAATAAAACTTAACATAGAAATACTTAAATATTATAGGCCAATAAGAAATGGTTAAATTGTACAAATGCATCAAAGTTTGTAATTAAAAGTCGCGATTTGGAATGTATAAGTGCGTGTTTGTGCACTGTAATTAAAACAATTACATATATTTTAAGTTTGTTTGAAAAATATTAATTGGAAATTGCATTGATTAGATTTTAGTAATAGCATTTTATCTAAATAGCTAAATCTTAATTCTTGTTAATTATGTCAATTATATACAAATGCTAGTTTATCTTTTGATAAATGTACAGCTTCATTTTTATACTAAAATCTTATATTATTTATTTGTCGAACATATATATGTATATTTTCATTCATAAAAATTATTTTTATGGAAAAATACATATTGAATAAGTATATAAAAGGATAAGGATTAATTTTTAACAAAATCAAAAATAAAAACTCACATGTTATACAAAAGTGCCACATAAATTGAACGCCTGTTCCACACCATGTAATGTTATGTTTATCATATTGTGCAAAACGAATAGCTCGATGATATCCTGCAATGCTCCAGACTATGCCCAGAAATGAAGAAATAATTGATACAATTTGTAAAACTTTCCAACTTTCACTGTCTCGCAAAATAATTGTTAGCTGTAAAGCTAGTTGAGGAGCTGACTCAAGAAAACACTCAATTAAACGTAGTAATGATATGTCACTGTCTTCTTTTAACATATTTTCATATTGCAATTTCTAAAATTGTCAGAATACAACATAAAATAAATAACTTTGTAGCAATAAAATTCTTTATAATTTCATTAAGTTATTAATAAAAACTAAAATCTAATCTTAAAATAAAATTAGATTGAATCAGTACCTGTTCCTTTCTATCATTCTTTTTTTCAGCATGTCTACTTGCAAAAGCAAATTTAAGACTATCGCAGCAACGTGCTACTGTTGCTAATTGCAAAATATGCATAAATATCTGAAAAGCACCTAAACACCTACTTCCTTTGCTTTTAATAAGCAAGCATGGTGTTGAACGCTTTTGATTCAAATTATGGGCGTCTTCTGCATACCTAGAATATTTTAAAATAGTAGTATAGTAAATTCCGTAATATAATTTTAATACTAAGTAGATGATTACAAAGTTTTATCTTTTAAGATGATATAGAATACTAATTGTTGTGCCAAGCAATGATATTTGTCCTTTCGAACTTCAGGATGGTGTATATAAGTGCCAGATGGCACAACATAATATAATTTTTAGAACTTATGGTTTAATTTGGAATAAAATTGTAAGTATATAATTATTAGAAATTATGGTTCTAAATTATTTGTTAATTTTTGATAGTAAAATACTCACATAGTAAGTGAGATGCAGGTATTTATCACAGCTGGTACAGCAATAAAGACAACGGTCCAAGAAAAGTAGTCATAATTTGAATTTGAAAAATAATAACATGCTAAATAAATATCTACTCCAGCATCTACTAAGTGTGCAATAATAGAGTATATCAAACCGATTATATCTAAATTAGTAACAGAAAAATTGGATGGAGTACTGTCCACATCTTCCGTTCCACACCATTCCAAATTGGTGTCATATATTACTCTCATTGTCATAAATTACCATCGCCATTCAACGATTTAAGCCTCTCATAGCAAACTATTAAATATCTACTTTGCCTCATTTACGTAGGCTACGTTCTCTCAGAACATATTATTGAAAATGTAAACATAACAAAAAAAAAATTAAATGCATATTGTCAATACAACATGAATTCCTCCTTTTATCTATGAATTCAAACTAGTACAAAAATAAAAATAATTAAAGGAATTAATAATGCAAGTCAATAAAATTGAAAAATATATAGCGACAATCATCGCTTAAGGACAAGCCAATAAAACTGTCATTCGATTATTATATTGTCCAGACTCGATACACTGTGAGCCAATAACCAAGGTTTTTTGGCTCTTATGGTCACTCTCAGTCTCTCAGTCTAGAGTTCTAGTTCTACCCCCCAGAACACCTAGTTAAAATAATAAGGGGGTCTAAACTAAAATGTACTGTTCGAATACTTTCTGTACATTTACAATTTCAATCATCTGTCATTTTTGCTTTGCATGTGCGAGTTGAAGTTGGCGCAAACTGAAGTTTCGTCGCCATGACTACAGACTGCACCGCAAGTGTATTGAACGTTAATATTTGAATAATTGAATTCATTGATTAAAATGTATTTTAGATTTGCTGAATGAAAAAATATTTTTGAAGAGTAGAAAAGATATAGTATAATACATATAAAAAATTGAATTATTTAAAATTATTGTGACCATATATTTTTTTTTACTAAAACCAGGTAACTTATAGTTAAGCAAACCCGTGACGGAGGCGAAGCTATTTACGCTAAATTACTTAAGGGGTTACACGGGTTTTACGGTTTCCAAAAAAACGAACTTTCTTATTGAATTCTATAACATCTCTAGAATATTGTCCTAAATTTTCAAGTTGATCCGACAAATAGTTTCGGAGATACAACCTTGAAAAGGTGGACGCTCAAGGTCCACCTTTATTGTCTCTTTAAACTTCAAACGCGTTTTTCTCAAAACTATTGTCTAGATTTTCCGCGAACTACTCAACCGATCTTGATGAAATTTTACACCGGTATTCGAGATATCATTTACAAGGTTTTAAACGGATTTTTTTTAATTACAACTATTAAAATTTTTTCAAAAAAACGTCTGCCAAAAATCAAATTTTCATTTTTTTTCTTTTTTCCTGCGTCCAATACCTAGTTTATTGTCTTTACTAAAACACATATTTTTTATTTTTATTTCGAATGATCCTGAAAGAAGTTCTGCTGACAACGCGGAGGCATCTTTCTTCTGAGGGACTGCCGGAAATGGCTTCGTAATGACCGCCATTTTGATATATTTTTTTGAAAATTTTACAAAATGTTTATTAAATATAAAATTAAAAAAAAATCATTAAAATGTTTCATTTTTCATATGTTAAAAAAATTATTGAAAAAAGGCTGTTTTTTGCACGAAGAAACCCATTCAACCCCATAAAAATGATTCAAAATAACAAATACGTATTTTTGTAAATAAAATTGTAAAATGCTATTTAAAGATATAATAAAATCAGTTTTTTTTTTTCAAGTTAAAAAAAAAACATTTTATTTAAATCGGATTTAGTAAGATTGAGTGCAAAACTTTATATTTTTTGTATGTTTTTGTCGCTTTTAAGCCTTGTTAAAATTCTAATTTACTTGTGCCACGCAATCAGAAACATGCTAGAATGTTTGTTTTCGTAATTTTTCTGCATTTTCGCAAATTTGGAAAAAACAGGTCTAAACTCTAAATTTTTAAAGTGAGATGTTATTTTGCAGTCAGCAATGTTTTATGCTTAGATAAACAAGTATAAATGGTTTTATGCATTTCCATGGAATGCAGATACTTATAAAGTGTTATTGATAATCATATCATCGAGTGATAAACCTGATTTATAGTAAATGGACCATACTTCTGAAATATTCGGTACAAGGGACAAAAAACTTGAAACCGGGACAATTATTGTGAAAAATCTGGACGCATTTGCGCATGGGACTGTCCAGGCCAAACCGTGACTTAGTCACCTCATTTAGATCTATAGTCATATATGTATATGAAAGTGGCTCATTACTGCCAATATCCTCGTGATCCTGGTTGTAAAATATAACATAATCAATCGCAATGTTATGATCTAAAATACAGACAACTCATATCCAAAAACAATAATCGAATTGATGCCCTTTGCAGCTACTTTAGCTATATATAAATTTGAACAACTGTTTAATTCCAAAATATAGCTTATTATTACTAGAAAGTAATCAATTCGATATCCAATTGCAATTTTCAGACAAAAACTATATCTGTAATTGTATTAATTAGGTATATAGTGAGCATAAGACTCGATTTCTTAATATTAATGAATTTTTGTAATTAAACTATCACCTTTTGAAGACCTATAATATTTTAGGATGATCGTTAAGATTACGAACTTTAAAATCATACAAAGCTTCATTTAATTTGTGCAATTCTTCAAAGAAACGGCCTACTGAATCTTTACTAAAAGCTAATCACAATGTTTCTCATCAGAATTTTTGATTAATACATGCATACTTTCTTGGATTTTGTCTTCAAGAAAACAAAAACTAGTTAATTGGATTTTCTGGAAATCAAAAACATCAAACTTCACCTTTTATAAAATTTAAAAAAACATAGAAACAAAATTTGCAAAATAAAACACATGAAAGTGTACAATAAAAAGGAAACCGGGCACTGCTCTAACGCTAATAATTTGCTTTTAAGCAAACATTTATGAACTGTTGCATCTCTAGATGAAAATGACCCATCAATCATGTTAGATATTATTACTAATAAATCATCAACATTGCACTTGTAACATTAATTGCACATTAATGAAAGTTACTCTCAAATTATTTAATTAGTGGATGAAATTGGCTTTATATTTTTCGTCATCCAAATATATATATATATGTACATATCAAATAGGTATGTAATTTTTTTTTAAATGTTTTTTATAGTATATTACTTATCGAGATAATTTAATTATATATTAAAATTAAAATATTATATCAATATAATCAGGAATGATTTTCAAAATATCAAATATTTATATTTCAATAACAATTTATGCTTTCTTATATTCTATTCTTTCCACTTTTACTTCATTCGCCACTAATTGATAAACATATGTAACTACAGTGGAGCTTTGTATGTCCATTAGCACAAACGATGGAGTAGCATTTCTGAAAAAAAAAACTAAATTTAATTACAGAATCAAAGCACAATTGATTTTAATCAGAATATATAAATTATTAGAAAAAATTAAGATTAAAAAATTAGCAGAAACTTTTCCTGCCCAACTGTGAAAATCCACTTATAATTAAATAAGTACCATCATTCCATCAAAAATTATTTAAATTATTCTATTAAATGTGTTATTATTTTTACAAATTGGTTTGGTTTACAAATTGGTAATGCATAATGCATTACTTATAGTTTGAAGTTTCATTAAGCTTTTTGCAAAACCTGCAAACTTTAAGTAATGCAAACGCTTTATTCAAAAGGTAGGCGCTTCTGTTACTAGTTACGAAGTTTATATATCTTATATATAAAATCCTTCTGTAATGATGTATGAAAAAATAATCCTCCTAAACGATTATTCAGATTTTGATAAATCTTTCTGAAGTTTAAGGGATTTGTTTAGGATTTTTTGAATTACAGAACATAGAAAAAAAAATGGCATGCAGGTGCCGAGGACTCTAGGAACAATTGTTACCTCTGGTAACAATGTATATTAAATTATTGCTAAGATAAATGTAATTTAGATATCACAATTACTAAAAACCAGTTAAAATATGGTACAAGATGATAAAAATTATAGGCATCATTGTTGGAGCAATTATTTTGGGTAGAAAATCCAAGGTAATATTGTACATTTACCGCGGATACTCAATACTAATTTTTTTTTGAATTTGTAAAAAATTTGAATTTTAAAAAACTTCAATTTGCAATATAGTGTGAGAATTGAGACTCATTTTATTTAAAGCGGTTCTACATTTAACATCGCTAATATTGATATATATGCATTTTTGTTTAAAATGTAATTTAAAAACAATAATAATTATTTTTAAGTAAACGATAAATATTAGTATATAAAAACATTAGTAGAGGGCAACATCTGTCGGGTCATCTAGTATAAATATATAATCATATATATATATATATATATATATATATATATATATATATGTATGTATGTATATGTGTATATGTATATACATAATTGCTTAATGTTATAAAAAGTATAGACGGGCCAATATATGAAAATTAAAATAGAGTATGAGGACCAATATTTGCAAAGTGTCATGTTGTCATTTATTATTGAAATAATAAATTCTAAAGTCAATTTGGAATACATGAATTTATCAACATACGTTTCCAACATGTTATAAGCTCCTGTAGCAGAACCAGGATTAATATAAAATTTATTATCATGTTCATAAGCATCAAATTTATGTGTGTGCCCAGAAATTAATATATCAACATCTAGTTGTCTCTGAACTAGTGCTAAAGCCTCTGGATCCCCCCATGGTACAACCTGAAAATTACACAGATCAAAATAATCACAGTTTAAAATATTAATCTGAAAACAATTTCATACTTGATGTCCATGTGTTAAACCAATACGAAATTGTCCTACTGTTACTACTTTTTGCTCCGGATAGTTGAGATTCTATAAATAAAACTAAAATTAATAATATTGTTGTATTTCAAGTTCATATATAAGTAATTATGACACCTCATCAAAATCTCCTCTTACAACATGTACATCACTAGCTAAAGTTTTTAAATAATCATAGGATTCTTTAGTACATAAGTTGCCGGTGCACAATATATGTTGAATTCTACCAGGAATTAATAAGGCCTTAAACTTTGCTGGTAAGCTACTACACCGATGTGGGAAGTGCATATCCCCCAAAACTAGAACCAACTAAAATTAGATTATAGATTAAATTGTAAAACAAAATGAACTTTTTTTAAGGACAATGTTTAGGGACAATAATAACCATTTTGCCACTGTTGATTTATAACGTATGTAGATAACAGATACTAAACCTCACATGCAATTCATTTTCACGATTTAAATTAAATCAACTATTGTCAAATGAACGTCAAACAGTAGGGTATCCATATCGAACATCAAATAATACTACGTTATTACCTGATTAGACATTTCATCCTCCCTAAGATTTTCGCATTTTGTAACCCGTTAGATCTGTTATGCGATCCGTATAACGGATATATATTTCTTGAATCCATGGATTCAAGACTATAGTTATTAAATTTTCAAATATCCAGGAAGCGCTTGGATTGATTTTTATGAAACTTTTTTATGTGCCGAGACAATATTAAAATATATGAAAACAAAATATATTTATTGATATTTTATGTAAAATGTAATTTTAGCAGTGATCAAATTTATTTCGTCAGTTTTGTACGAAAATGTGGGCCATAAATTTTGTACTAAGACCCGATCAATGACTTCAAAAATTTTGAAATACGTTTAGCAGTTTCTAAAATTTAAAGAATAAGAATCAAATTTTGGCTCACAGTACAAAAATGCTGCTCATTATTCCAAACTTTGATAAAAACTGCAAACTTTAAAATTAACTACTTACTCTTTTAGAATGTTCTTTAAGACCATGAACTCTATCATACAGTTTTTGGTCAAAATATATTTTGACCATTTTCTCAAAAACTACTGCACTGATTTCAAACATAAAAACTATTTTACTATAGTAAAATGGTTTGAATGTTTAAAATCAGTGCAGGAACTTTCAAGCTTTATACTTGTTTATCTATGGTAGTTTTTGGAAAAATGTCGATGATAGATGAAATTTGGGATCACATACACGCATATACGTTTTCCAAATTTGGTCTCAAACAATTCAAAAAACTTCAAACTTCGAAAAAAGCAAAATTAACAAATCGGGCTCTTGCAAAATTTTTTACGCCACAGATAATCAATTAATTGATTTCCAATTTGGACATACGGCATACAGCTATGGGGATCAACTTCCAACTCAAACGCTTTAATAATTCAAATATTTCAAAACCAGTTATTAAAAGAAATTTTGAAAGCACCAAAATATGTTCCAAATTGATTAATACACAAAGAAACAGGCACTAGCGCAGTTAAGGATGAAATAATCGCTTTCTCACGTAAATATAAAAATCGCTTAGCTGATCACCCGAACTTGCTCGCCAGAAAACTTCAGAACAACTCTACCAGGGTCCGATTAAAAAGAAAATTTCTTCTGCAATAATCAACAATAGATAAGACTTTCGACAAATCACTGGCAATGGTCAGATGATTTGTTTTTGCCAACGCCGTTATAACATATGAAGCTAGAGAAATAATTATGTTATGCTCCAAAAATGGAAAAGGCAAATTCCTAAACCAGAGATGGCGCAGGCTCTGCTCCGGTGGAAGTTCTTCCATAGATAAAAGAAGAATGGTTCCTTCTATGCTTCGTTTAACTAGTGGGGTGTATGCATGGTGTATGGCACCGCGCCTGTTCGAGAAATACTGAATGTTTTCAAATAGATTATTATAAATATTGTAACATTATCTAATATTTATAAGAATTGTATAAACTGAATTGCAAAGTTGAAATTATTTGTTCAAAGTAATTAGAACTTTAGTCATAATTAAAAATAAAATCTGAATTATTTTCGATATAAAAAAAATTTTTTTTTGAAAAAAAAAAAAATTAAAAAAGTTGAAACGGTTGAAACAAAATTATTTTTTTCCAAAATCAATTATTTTGTTAAGACAAGCAGAAAGTTTTTTGAATCATTTAAATCGGACGCTTAGTTTTCTCAAAAACTGCCGTTTGTTGCACATTTAGCTACATATCTTTGAAATGGCTGGGCCTGCCTTTGCCAAAAACTAATAAACACTTCTTCCAATCATTATTAATTGAATGTTTTTGAATCATTTAAATCGGTTGATCCGTGCGCCCAAAAACGTGGATGAAAAAATGTATCCATACATACACACACACACACACATCATTTTTTTCTGAGGTATGCCAAAATGTTCGGAAACCTTCAAAACGTCGAGAAATGTAAAAATTTTTAATTTCGATTTTCGGCCCATTACAATAACTTACCCTACGGGAAGTTAGAAAATAGTTTTTTTTTTAAATAATAAACTTTGTCATTAATGATTATGTTATATCTTATTAATTAAATAATTATATATATTATTAATTAAATAATTATATTTTTATCGAGTTTTTTTTGCATTTATATTTTGTGAACGTGAAAAACACCCTTCCCTTATCTATGGGTTACACTTTTCACTTTCTGGTAATACATATGCATATATGACTTGACAGCAATGGTTTTTGTTATGTAACATATCATTTTATTTCGATGCAATATTGCGCTTTGATATTCCTATACATTTAATATTTTATCTATAATGAATAATGGTTTATACAGCATATTATAAGTGCAAGTTTCCATAAAACTTATGGTATTGAGGTGTCTACTTTTCAGCCATTTTCATATTTCTGTCAACCAAGTTGTCATATGTCATAAGTTGTCAACTGCAAACAGTTTTTATTAATGTTTTTTACTTGTTCGTAGTTGCATGGACTAAATGCAATGTTGATTATAAGAACAATTAGGAAATTTAGTTATTTAATGTCAAAACAATAGTAAATATTTATGTGAAAGTTGCAGTTATACATTTAAAACCAGTGACATTGCTTTAAGAACATAACCGATAATGGCTGGTATGAGCGAGTGTTTTGCAATAGGTAGTACCGTAGCATGCAAAACATGTCACGATCAAGATATAGAAGGTGTTGTGTTAGCATTTGATCAACAAACAAAAATGTTAATCCTCAAATGCCCTTCGAGCAGTGGGAGGAATAATTTAAACGATGTGTATATGGTTAACCTATCTCTTGTCAATGACGTTCAAGTTAAGCAAGAAACGAGCTGTGTTCCCGAAGTGCCCCCGTTGCTTAACCTGCAAAGGTTAAACACTCGTGTAAGGAATCAAATTGAACAAAAAAGAAGACTAGTTAATGCCCTTGCTGCAGGAGTAAGTCCGGAAGGCCAAAAATTGTTCATTGCTATTTCAAAAACTATTCATGAAGTGACTTGGTCAGGACCCAACATTGTTGTTTATAATCAAGTTACAATTAATCCACCATATAAACCAGAAAATGTCATAGGAAATTCTGAGTCTCGGGAATATATGTATGTAAAGAAAGTTGTTGAGAAGCACCATAAGGATCAAGCCTCTGTTTCATTGACGCCCGCTACCAATGCAGCCCAGCAGTAATTTAATTTGCGACATTATAATTTAATAATATTGCAATATACTATTATTTAAATATAGTATTTAGTAATATTTTATATCTACTGCAAAGTTATAATTTAATAAATCATGTTTATATTTAATATTTTATTCAATTTAATGTAGGCATTGGCATTAAAGATTTTTTCTAATCTAATTAATGCAGAAGAACAGTATTTATAAATAAATATATAAGGTAGCATCTACTTTTATTACTGTAGGCATTCTAGTTAATGACGAAAGAAAACAATATAAGGATGGCAGCAAAAGATTTTGTCATTTAACAAAATTAAAATCCATTGAATGATAACACTGTTTGGTTTTGTAGCAATAAATAAAATAATTTTTACATTATTCAAAATTGAGTTTTGCCATAAAAAAAACTCCAAACGTGAATGAGTGATTTATCTCTTTCTCAAATTAGACAACCATTTTCTTTTCGTTATTGTTGACAGCACTGTGCTACGAAGGTGGCGAAAAGCACACGCTCAGGGCCTTTTCACTCAGTGCAAAATCCTCGTTCAAAAACCGTGTTTCGTAGTATCCATCAAGGTGAGAATTTGGCGCTAGTGCGCCGATACCAAGTGACAGGTTGATAATTCTTTAGCTGTCTCTAGCATTAAGCGGCCATTTTGATCGGGATTGTTATTGTGTTTGTGACTGTTCTGTTAAAGGGTGTTGTATATAATTGTTTATAAAGTTTTAATTGTTTATAAAGTTTGTTGTTTATACAAAAAGTATGACTCTTAAATGCAGAAGAAGTGTAGTGTATATAATAGAAAGTTTAGAATTTATGTAATACATAATGTAGTGTGCTGTGTATTACGCTTGATAAAACGGAAGGTGCGATTAATTCATTAAAAGCATTATCATTATATTAAAAGCTTCAGACAAGGCCTTATGCTAGTCTAGCTTGAATGAAGATATCATAACTTATATGTAATGTGAATACTCAAGACTGTATTTTAATTCATTTTGTTATCATTAGATATCGTATTTCTGAATCATGTATTATAATTTGTTAATGACATATGACTGTATTTCACTAACATTATTGTAGTAACAAGTTAGGGTCCAATAAAAATTGTTATGATAATGTGTGATTTATATTTAAATCTGTAGTCATATTTGTTTTTTCTTCTTTTATTGATTTGATTTGACCCCAGCATATATCATAATATATACTCTTGATTGAAATATTCTTATTATTACTTAATATATTTTTAATTTATAATTATATTTTCGCAAATTTTAATACAATTACGATGCAAAATTAAAATTCTAATTATTTTTAAAATTATTTTTTTTTTATTGATAGTACAATATTTTTAAAGTACAAATATTTTCATTTCAAATTTTAGCGCTTCAATTTGAATGGCGATTGGAAGGCGATTGAAGCGCCATTGCAATATTGCGACCGTAGCAATAACTAATTTTTTTGAACCTCAATATCGCTAGAATGAAACGTCTATATTATTATATTGTCTAGGCACACGCTAATCGCAAATTTGTAGGTTATGATGGGCACGGTAACATGCAGGTGAATGAAGAAAAGAATTTGTACGATATTTTAGGCTGCCAAAATGATGCTTCGTCGGCTGAAATCAGAAAAGCATATCAAAATTTGATTTTAAAATGTCACCCAGACAAGTGCTCATCCAGCCAAACGGATACATATCTTTCTGTTACGAAGGCCTGGAAAATTTTAGGAGATCCAGTTTCCAGAAAAAAATACGATGCTGAATTATTTTCTGAACAAAGTAAAATTATTTTATATGCAACTTTGACCCGTGATGAATTGAGCTATGATGATGAGAGTGAAATATACTATTATCCATGTCGATGCGGTGGCACTTACGTTATTGATGAAATTGCTTCACTGAATGAAGATTTGTGTATTGGATGTGATGAATGCTCTTTCTCAATATTAGTTAAGAAAAGTGTATAATGAGACTGTAAAAAGCTTGCTGACTATATAAATAGTAGAAGCACAACTTCACAATTTTTATCTAGCTTTATATATATTTGAGTAATTGATATAAATTTTATTAAGAGGCTGCAAGGCTGAGGAAAGAGAAATCTCTATTATTTATAGCTTATTTAAAACAAACATAACTATAAATCAGCAATAAAACGAAATTTCATTGAATATTGAAGTATATTAGAATGATTCTATATACTAAACTATAGTAGTTTAATCCTCGTAAATATCATAAAAATTTTCATATAAAATATATTTTAGATAATTTTGTCAATAATTATAACTTATTTAATATAAATATGATTATTAATAAAATAGTATTATTATTTACATAGACTCCTCCTTTTTAATCTTATATGGTGAACATCAGTTTGTGCTCATGGCATATAAGGTCCTTATCAATAAATGTATAAATGAAAATGTATAATTGAAAGTCATTTGTAAACTTAATGATAAATTATGGCAAAGATAACATTATCAGAAGCAAATGTTTCATCCTAATTCTTGTATCACAATCAATGGAGTGGTGTTTTTTGAAATTTTATAATCTACGAAGAGCAGCTATACTTAATGAAGAACACTTAGTTTTTCGTGTTGGTTGTACAGACATTGGAGCCACCAACATTTCATTGTTTACATTATTTGGTGCACCACCTAATTCCTATAATATTTATTTTTAATTTTATCTATGTCTGGAAAACTAAAGCTTATTTATTATGAACTATACTAACATTAATATTGTTGCAACTGGCAAGCCGCATCTGAGCTAATTGAGAGGACGGAGTTAAATTATTTGTACTTCCAAAAGGCGACATCATAGTTGAAACTGCACGCTTGAATTTTGATGGTGTTTTATTAAATGAAAATGCTCTTCCAACCTGAAAATAATAATTTTTAAATAAATAAGTGCAATAAATTTTATTGAGCTTTATTATTTCAAGCACCTTTGCAGCCGATTTTCATACAACACATACAAACAAACATGCATCATTATTCAATTCTATTAAGACATTCTTCAATTTGTTTCTTTACATGCTGCAAATAATTAGTTACAAAATGTTGATCATACCGCAATAATGCTATCAATATTGTTACTTACTTTCATCCTTGTTCGTGATGCAAATTTGAAAGCTTTTGAAAGAGTGCCCAGAGAAACATCACTTGTATCAATTTCTAGTTGTTTTGAATTTAAACTTGCCATAAAACGATCCTATAATACAAAATATTATACATATATAAACTACAAATTTGGAGATAATTATATTAATGAAATCAGTGCATACTATAGTCCTTAATATTTTACTGATAAACATTTTTTTAAATTAAGCTCTTCATAAATTGTTACACCTTATACTTTGGCATAAAAAAAATAGTGAAAAAAATACAAACAAAAAAAAGATGTACAAAATTATAAGAGTACACTTATGCACAATCAGAAATTAAAATATCACTTACAGCATCAGCTTTGCAAACTGTGTTCGCCATCTGCCTGCAGAGGCTGCGTAGAAAAGTGGTTTTATCAACATCTTCTTCAGTAATTGTAAACGAATATAACTTTTCTTTAAGTTCCTGATTGCTGCGACAAGTTAAAGCAAATACTGCATGACAATCTAATAGAAATAATAGAACAACTTATTAGTGATAATGTTTAAATATTGATCAAATAAAATGTTAATTACTTTACCTTCTGTTTCATGAATGTCTATAACTCTTTTAACATGACTTAGAGGCATTAACTTCACATGTTTATAAGGTTTACCTGCTCCTAATTTTGTGGAATGCGTACTACCTGTATCAAACACATTGATTAACATATGCATTAGAACTTATCAACTGTATATTGATATCCTCATACCTATTGCATTTGGACTTTTAAGGCTATTAAAAGCTTTGGATCGTTTCTTACAAACTTCTAAAATATCAGAGAATAAATATAAAACCAGATGATCACCTCGACCACTTAAACCATCACTTAGTTCCATTACTTCACAACGTGAGATAAAGCTTCTATGTGATGATACTAAATGTGGCTAAAATACAAATATAAAATTTAATATTTCATAATTAACATAAATGATTATTGAGCATTATTTTCGGCATGGACAAAATATTATATAAAATAGTTTTGCCATAAAAAACTATACTAAAGCCCAGTGCAACGATGCTAGTATTTCTTGTAACAGGATTCCTGTCAAGTTTTCTGGTAAGGTGAGCAAGAATTTTGCACTTATTTCATTAGGTAAGCAAGATTTTCACTTATTTCATTTGTAAAATACGCCAGGAATTTTCGAGGACAAAAGTTGTTGAGAAATCAGTTTCCTACGTTACTAGGCAACGGTTTTAGACAGAAATTATGTTAAAAGGATACTGTCGTTGTGAATAGAAGGCTTAAACATAAAATCTGGCTGGCAAGATCGTAAAATATGTCAGGCAAGATCGTAAATTATGATTTATCATATCGTTGCTAGGTAACAAACTGTCCGGCATGCACTAATTAAGAAATCTAGCGTCATGTGCACCGGGCTTAATTACTAAAAAATATTTTTATAGCAAAAGATAATAATACCATTAAAAACTTACTGGGCAATTATCGATGTCATTAAAAATATCAAACATAACCATTTGTGCTTCAGTTTTTCTTTTATCTTCATTGATGTATGTCATAACTTCTTTTATACTTTCAAGAGCCTTCTCTAAGGCATTATAATCCAAATTACTCTTTGGAGTATGCTTTAAAATGTCTGAAAAATAAGAATATGTAATATTTTTGTATAATATAAATATATAAAGATCATATAGTACATAGATATATTCCAAATAAATTCCAAATTTTACAAAATTTATAAATACCATTTAATAAAAGACTAATACTGGGTAATCTCTGTACAGGCCTTATCATTAATTCTTGTAGAGATTGTCTACCACATTCTGGCCTCGTTTGACAAATTTTTAAAAATGCATGAAATCTGAAAATTAATTAGTTATAATCAATTTATTAACTTATTGATAGTTATATTAATTATTATACAAAAAATAAAAACTAATTTTCAATTAATATAAAGAATATTTTGATGGCAAATGTAGTAATAACTACATACTTAAAGATCTTAAACACTAACTGTATTGTAAATTATTTATAACATTACTTCTACATAATTTGTTAAAAAAATATTAACTTTATTTCATAGAATATTTATTTAACATTAATGAAATGTGTTTAGTTTGTATTTTATCTTACCTGGTTTTGGATTGATCACATTGCACCAGCATCTCTTTCATGTTTTCAAAGAAATTGACAAAAGGAGGATATGCTTTTACAAGATCTGGTGCATGTTTTAATATTATATTGCCTATGCTTGTATCTTCTGCCCAGTGAGACGAAGCCCATCGTAATTCTTCCAGCATTTTACGGTGTAAGTCATAAATTGGCGGAAGATTTCCAAAAATAATTTTCAATTCAGTTGCATTTAATATCGCTTCATTTGGGCTGGTCTCAAGCATTTCTTCAAGAGGACTTTTGAACATCTAGAATAATTGCAATTTATTGATATCATTTACACATATATTTTTATTTAAAATTAAATTTCACAAATGATATTAGACATAAAATCAATCCAAGTTTTAGTTAGTTTAAAATTGCTCAAAAATATAAAAAATACAGTATATAAAAATATAAAATGTATATGTCGCACATATCTAATATCAATTAAAAAGTATTTACTTAATGAGTATGCTAAAATCTTGCAGACATATAATAGTGAATTAAAAAAATTCTAATAAATTTTTAAAAATGATATATTGGCAAGATATCTTAGAGCATTTGTTTATTCTGCAATAATTTTATTGGTTATCATCCGTGAAAAGCTCTCATATTTTCCAAAGTTTGAAAACATAGAGTAAACTAAAAATTTGCAAGTTCGATGCAAATTAAAGGAAAAAAAGCTTTTAGATATTTATAAGTGCCAATGGGAACAGTCACAATGCCATTTACCACTTTTTATTACTTTTCTCATTCATGCCATTTTTTTTTTAATTTTCCATACCATACCATACCATAGATTTTCCATCACAAATAAATAAGGAGAGAATTTTAAGATTTTAATAATTATAAGATATATTTACAATATAACTAAACTACCTATTGTATAATTACATACCGTCATAATTGTATGAAGAATGCTGACATAATTAGATTCAGTTTGAACTAGTTCCAAAAAAACTTGCTGCCTTGGACTCAAGTTTTTGCGATTTATTTCTATTCCTTCTCCCTCTACAAGTTTAAATAAAATTTTATGTTTTTAAATTAAATTTAAAAATAAAATTATGTTAATTTAATTTAATAAAATAAAGTTTTTTTATTGCAAGTTAATTACCATCTAATAACTGTTTATCTGGACTAACTGTACAATCCAGAAAACTCCCTGAAACACTAAGTAATCCTGCATCACTAACAGAGGATCTCCTCTTGAGCGTAGTATCAGTTTGGGCAAGGGCTGATAGTGTCTCATGCAATCGACGTCTTTTTCTCTGGCGAGTTGAAGATGGACCACTAGCAGGTGTAGAAATTCCTGGTACATTGGCTGGAGTAGTTGTTCGGGCTGGTGTGGACAGCAGACTTTCCAAATACTAAACAATAATAAAAATATATAGAATATTTTATTTCACCAGGTGATATATTTTCGAAAAAATCAAAATTCAGAAAAAAATAAAATTGATTAACAATTTGCACAAAAAATAAAAATCACAATATTAATATAAGCATTAAAAATTTCCGTTAAAGCTTGAAATAAATAACATTAAAAATATATATAATGACTATACAAAATATTTATAAAATGATTAAAATATCATTAATGATTTTTTTATATATTATATAAAAAAAATAACTTTCCATGTTTCTTACATTTTCGAATAAGTATTCCCTTTCATCTGCTTGCTCCTCATTTTGAACTGATTTCCAGAACCATTCAGCTTTGACGATTTGCGTCTTTGATGTTGCTGTTTCGGGTGCGCTTCCAGTTGTACTTTCATCCACAACCTTTTTTTATGGGTAAAAATAATTTTATATTAAAATATATAATTGTAACATTATATATAACTTCGATAATGTATACCCCCAGAACCAAAAAAATGAGACTACCAGTAACATTAACTCAAGATCGTTTAAGAACAAAAACTTTAACGGAAAGAATATTATTAAAATATCTAACTGCAAACTAAATTAGAGCAATTATACAAGCAGTACCATTATTAGGCTGCGTGCAAAATTCAAAAGTATGTAGAGGCCAATTAAATAGTCTGGTTTAAAATAATTTCGTGAGTAAAAAAAATCTGAAAAAATTAGCAAAACTAAAATGAATTATAAACTTTGTGGAGGTGATAAGGAGAATTTACAAAACTTTTTTAATATCAAGAGATAAAAAACATTAGAATATAATTCCTAAAAGAATATAATTATGAATAGAATATATAAATTTCTGCAATTAATATTTTTCAAATACACCACTTTATATAGTTAAATAACCAATGCTTGACAGAAATATAACCAGAAGTCATAGAAATTATATTAAATTTTAATTAACTTTAATTAGGGTTCACTATCCCTCGTTTTTAACACAATTTCTGAGTACGAGGCTTTAATAACAAATGGCATTGCATTTTACATCTAATGTTTATATAATCATTATAGTTCTAATTATAAAGTGACACCAGACATGCACCAGACTTTAAAACTGATAAAATAGCCACTCTCATCCTGAATTTTGATTAAGGCAAAATATAATATAATGAAAATTTGTGTAGAACGTAAGCAATTATATATTTTTTGCTATTATTGTTATAGAAAATAGTGGCGTGACTTCATTTTTAATCCGATTTATACTATCAGTTTTAATTCAAAAACACTGGTATTGATACTAAACTTTTGAATTATTATATTTTTTTTACTGTAATATTATAAAAACTATGACTTCCAGTAAGACTTAACATTTTGGAGAAGAGATACCTTAAAACCTTTTTTAAACTAGATATTTTTAGATACACTTCTAAAATTCTAAAATATATCTGGTTATAAAAAAAAATAATCCCGATTTAGTCAGGTGTTTTTATAAAAAATGAAATATCAATCAATAATAGATTCTGTATATACTGTCACCACAAACACAGTTCATTTAAATATATAAATGATATGATAAGAAAGACAGATTAGATAGATAAGGCAAAAGCTTTTGAACGATTCATTCATAAGTACTAAAAACCACTCAAATATCTGATTGAGCAAACTTAATCTAAGAATGAAAATTTAATATTATAATAATTACATATATTTGATAAAAATAAATGTCAATATTGAATCCGAAAATTCATTTTTATGATTATTAAACTAGTATTCAAAATTATATCTAGTTTTTGTTGCACGCAAGATGCAAAAATGCGTATATGATTAATTTAAAAAAAATCTTTTGTAAGTCAAGTAATTGTTGCACGCAAGATGCTAAAATGCGTATATGATTAATTTAAAAAAATCTTTTGTAAGTCAAGTAATGTGACTGCTGCTCTATCAGATTGACACTGTGTATATGTGTGTATCTTGTGTATTTGCATATATGTATATAAGTTTGCAATAGTAAAACTAACATAAAACATCTGAAAAAATCGTTCATGAATGCATTATTAATTAGCAAAATAATAACAGCAATGCTCAAATTATCGAATAATTTGAGTAAAACTGTTCAATAAATTATTGTGAGTGCGTGTTAGTACCGAGAATTTTAATGCTCTTTTGACATCCTCGGCAAGTTTGAACAACTCGGCATGCGGCGTTGAAGTCTTCATGTTATGATCAATGATCAAAGTCAAAGTCACCTCACCACCCGCATTATCTAAAGGAATTTGGGAAGAAGGATCCACTTCTTTATTTTGAGGCGAAGGAGATGGGGGTTGATAGGCTTCAGGAGTGCAACACAACGAACGCCTGCGAACGGGCGTTTTATATGAAGAATTTCCGCCAATGCTTCTCAATTCAGCAACACTGTCGCAGCTTTCATTCTGGTAGTCAGTATCATCTTTAGCTACTGAATCGGATGTGCTGACAACAGTTTCTGTCTGTTTCTTGTTCATTAACTTCATTTTCAACTTATTCCAATCGGATTTTTTGCTTGCAGAATTTATTTCCTCAACTCTGGATTCATTCATTGCACTTTCTTCCTCATCGGATATCTTTTTCGTTGTCTTCTTACTTTTCAGCATATTTGCCAAAGGAGTTCGCATTGCAACAAAACTCAGGCTACGTTTTAATGATGGTCTGGATTGTAATTTAGGTTTTTTAGCAGAATAAAATTTTGGTGGTGACATTTTGGAAGTTTTTAACTCCTCTGCTTCTGGACTGTCGCGAGGTCTTTTTCTTGTTGGCGAAACAATAACACTTCTAGTACTTCGATCCGTATCAATTTCCTTCTCTTCCTCCATAATTGAAAAATCAGCACAATTTTTCCTCATGTCATCATCAATTTGTAAATCATCGAAATGAAGGCACTCGCTTGATGATAAACGTTTTCGTGGCGTGCAGTGACTTAGCACAGGTGTACTTTCCATATTATTAAGGTACAGAGATTTTTTATCGCTCCGGCCTGATCCCATTGGAGTTACTTTGTTAGGAAAATGGGTATAGGAAGATTGATCAGGAGTTTTTAGGCATTTTTGGGTGGCGGATTGTGATGTGATGTTGAAACGCGAACGAGAACTAGAGAACATCTCTCCGTTAGGCATTACCTGAAATTATTTTTTTAAGCAATTTGAACGCTGTATAGATTAGTGTAAAATGCAAATTAATTATTACAACTAAAATTTATTTCTGCATTCAATGTAATACTATATATGTTATGTTGATAGAAGCATAAGTACTAACGCACATGGAAAAATTAATTTTTCACACCATGCCATAAACTTTTTGTTATTTCATAAATTAAATTTGTTCACTTTTCAAATAAATAAAGCATTAAACTTACTGTTCTCCAGTTTTTCTACATCACAACACCGGATTAGTAAAATAAAAATGTGTTATAAAAAGAGGCATCAGTTTTTCAAAATGTGTTTTACACTATATAAAGGTTGAGAAAAACACCAAGCATGCGTTAAATAGTAAGAAAATTGTTGTTAATTGTGAGATATTATTATTTAAGTGCTATAGTGAGAATCAAAATAAGAGCGCAGAAGACATGTGAAAATGAAGAAAAATATTGCAATATTATGACACCAGATATATCTACAAAAACCAAATTAGAAATAAAATTAAATAAATACAAAAATGTATTCTCACGGTTTCATCTACTAGCAGAATTTAATAATATATTTATATTTAAACAAAAAAACACCAAGGGCAATATAAATATATTGATAAACTTGTAAATATTTTACTTACCACATGCGTGCATGAAGGATCTTCCAATTCTACAAGGACACCTCCATTCTCAACTAAAATCTCCGACATATGTTGTTGCTCATCAGC
>NW_020537646.1:46547644-46586348 GCF_003426905.1 Ctenocephalides felis
TGATTAATTTGATATTGAGTGGACTGTAATTATAAATTTCATCACCATAAGAAGCTGTGAATAAACCACTATTTAATTTATGACATATATTGAACTACGCTCTACAACCTTCTTCTTGCTTATTACATTTGCTAACTCGCTTATTATTATATGTTACAGGTCTAGCTGGGCATTAACTCGTTAATCCGTTAATCGTTAATTAACGAAGTTAACATTATGATTAACGGATTAACTTTTAAGTTAACCTTTTAAAAATGTTACGGACACTTTAACTTCCGTTAAAATGCGAGGAGTCTGTTAATCGTTAATCCCATGCCTACTATTTACCGCACGGCGCAGCTTTAGCCAATGCCTTATTAAATGGCATAGAGAAAAGATTTGGACCACTCCTGAATGATGAACGTGCCAACTTGCCGCGGCATTTCACAAAGTTTCGGTTAATGTGGCTGGAAACGTATGACAGCATTAGAGAGGAATGCAGTAAGAAAATGCACGGAAAAAAAGGTATAAGATGCCTTATGGCAATAAGCAGCAAAAAATTCGAAGGACTGAGATAGTTTAAGTGGCTCGATGACGAGAGGAAGACTTTTCAATTCTGTCACTCAGTCTATAGAAAAACCAAAGAGCTACAAACTCTTTAAGGAACTAGCTGTAAGTGGAATTCTGTCTTAAGGCAATTAAGGCGTTGTGCCTTAAGGCAATTGCTGGTACTTTCCGTACCTAAAATTATTATTTTTTTAAAAACGATTGACATTTTTGAAAAAAATTTACTTCGAAAAAATAGATTTTTGAGAAACTATAAACTATTGGACAAAAAATTAATTTTTTTTTGAAAAAAAAATGTTTTCTTTATTTTGACATATTTTGGAAGATCTGAACTTTTTTTCAAAGCAATTTTACTGCTTTAGGACTGCATAGAGACATAATATAAAGGCCGCGCGTCGTTCTAAAGGGATAAACATTGGTTCGGAACCATAGGAATGTAAATAAAATTTATACTTATTGTTTAAAATCTCTATAAAATATCTAATAATTTGATGTGCATATGTCTAATGATCATTTTGACCGCCAAATGGCATTTTTTTTACTTTTTTCATTAGATCTCCGAACCGCTAGACCTGCCTTCATGAAAAATTGATCAGTTTCTCATAATTGTCAATACAAGTAAATGTTTTTGAATTATTCAAATTGGACGCTCCGTTCTCTTAAAAACTGAGTTACCGTTTTTGGTCAATTTGCCCCATATCTTCGGAACGGCTAGACCTGCCTTTGCCAAAAACTAATCAGCACGTCTTCTTATCAATACGAATCGAATGTTTTTTGATTATTCAAATCGGTTGATCCGTGTTCCCGAAATCGTCGACGAAATTTGTATCCATACACATACATTACCACACACATACATTCATTTTTTCTAAGGTATGCCAATTTCGATTTTTTTGCGATTACTATAACTTGCCCTACGGGAAGTTAAAAAACTCTTTCCCTTTATTTTAGAAAAAAATTCTTGTAAAAACAATATGCAATCATAAAAACGGAAAGTTGACCAATAGCGTTATCACGGTATGTGATAATTGTGCCATTTTCCTTATACACAGGAAGTGTGCATAAAACGCGCGAGGGGTTAAATTACACATTGATTATACAAGTA
This sequence comes from Ctenocephalides felis, assembly GCF_003426905.1. NCBI lineage: Eukaryota > Metazoa > Arthropoda > Insecta > Siphonaptera > Pulicidae > Ctenocephalides > Ctenocephalides felis. Next base: position 46,549,296 of record NW_020537646.1, read on the forward strand.
TTTTGTTTTATTCGTAACCTGTTAACTTCCAGAACCTAAACTAACTAGCTGTAACTGGAATTCTGTCTTAAGGCATTTAAGGCATCGTGCCTTAAGGCAAATTGCTGGAACTTCCCGTACCAAAAATTATTTTTTTAAAAACAATTAACATTTTTGAAAAAAAATTACTTTGAAAGAATAAGATTTTTGAGAAACTATAAATTGGACAAAAAATAACTTTTTTTTTGAAAAAAAAATTAAAAAAAAAAGATTTTTTTTTAATTTTTTTTTTTTGTAAAAAAATATTTTTTTTTCTTTATTTTGACATATTGTGGAAGATCTGAACTTTTTTTCAAAGCAATCGTACTGCTTTAACTGTATAGGGACAAAATATAAAGCGCGTAAGCGCCGCGTCGCTGTCTAACGCATAAGCATTGGTACGGAACCCATAGGAATGTTAACAAAATGTATACTCATTGTTAAAATCTCTATAAAATATCTGATAATTTGATGTGCATATGCCTAATGATCATTTTTGACCGTCAAATGGCTCATTTTTTTACTTTTTCTTCCATATCTCCGAAACCGCTAGACCTACCTTTATGAAAATTTTATCGATCCTTCATCTTGTCAATAGAAGTGAAATGTTTTTGAATTATTCAACCGGACGCTCCGTTCTCTTAAAAACTGAGTTACCGTTTTCGGCACTTTTGCCCCGTATCTTCGGAACGGCTAGACCTGCCTTCTCTAAAAACTAATCAGCACGTCTCCTTATCAATAAATCGAATGTTTTTTGAATTATTCAAATCGGTTGATCCGTGTTCCCGAAATCGTCGACGAAAATTTGTATCCGCACATACATACACACACGTACATACATACACACACATACACACACACACACACACACATACATCCATTTTTTCTAAGGTATGCCAAAATGTTCAGAAACCTCTGAAACGTAAAAATATATAAAAAATTTCATTTTTGATTTTTTTGCGATTACTATAACTTGCCCTACGAGAAGTTAATAAGTTTTTTAAGTTCACTAACGCAACGATATAAAAATGTAATTTTACACATATTAACGGATTAACGATTAACGTTAACTTGCGTTAATTCTTCCGAAATGTAACGCTTTAACGTTTAACGAAGTTAACTTTTTTGTAGCGGATTAACGATTAACGAAGTTAACTATTTGATTAACGGTGCCCAGCTATGTTACAGGTATTTATACTCATATAATTGTACCCCCTACCCCGAAGGGTCCCGGTTAAATAAAAGCCCTGGTCAAATCTTGACCACAATTTATTAAATACAATACTGCTATACCCTCAAGTGCTGCAGTTGAACGTTTGTTTTCCACGGGTAAAGACATTTGACACCAAAACGAGCCTCGCTTTCAGACGAGAACTTCAACATGTTAATGTTCATGAAGAGAAATATGCACCTAATACCCGACGCTTAACCCGTCGCGCGTTTCCTATTTTTCGCAAAAAAACTCTTTCCCTTTATTTAGAAAACAATTCTTGTAAAAACAATATGCAATCATAAAAACAGAAAGTTGACCAATAGCGTTATTATCACGGTGTGTGCATAAAGCGCGTCGCGCCATTAAGGGGTTGAATTACACATTTGAATTATACAAGTATTTTGTTTTATTCATAACCTGTTAACTTCCAGGACCTAAACCAATAAGTTTTTCAAGTTCACTAATGCAACAATATAAAAATGTAATTTTACACATATTAACGGATTAACGATTACGTTAACTTGCGTTAATTATTCCGAAATGTAACGCTTTAACGTTTAACGAAGCTAACTTTTTTTGTAGCGGATTAACGATTAACGAAGTTAACTTTTTGATTAACGGTACCCAGCTATGCTTTTAATGTATAAAAAACATTGAAATCTTAAGTTTTTTTATATATTAGTCACAAGCTTATACGGCGAATAAAAATAATCAATAATAATAATTATTCCACCTACAATAAAATGAAATTTTGAATAACAGAAAAAAATGTACAGATTTCGAATGATATAATTTAAAATAGTCCAAAGAGCCGCACTGGTAGGCAATGGAAAATGAAAATTTACAACTTTTCACGCACTGACAAATAATTTTTTACATTATTTGTTATGAACAACATAGATAAGATCAGTGTTGATAGAATGACGTTAACATTTTTTTTATATATTTTATATTTCCGACAAAAGTGAGTTTGAAAAAAGGGGCCACTTTCACATGTTTTCACTGATATATCGGCAAATGTTGAGATAGGGAGTTGAAAATTGATATATTGTATTAATTTTTTCGAAAAGACCTATAAAATGGCGTCAAAATCATTTAAATACTAGGGTGGGGCCGATTCTTTGCTACACGCCCATACCCTTTAATGTTTCCATTTCTTTCAATTTAGCTATAATTAAACAATTCTGAAATCCCTACCATCTTTTCTTTTGCCAATTTTGATGTCATTTTCCTGTTTACCAATATTCCTTGGGATCTTGCTTTACAGGCTTTTGGTGATCTCGATGAGGACTAGCTTTATCAATTTTCGCGACAATTAGCCAAGCCATTTCTTTGTAAATAGCAGAAAAGTGAAAATTTGTTTGTCCAATTCTGCATCAATTTCGAAAGCCTTCGAACGATATTGGTTGGGAATCGACCTGATTAGTTTTTGGCCGGGCCGTTCTCTTGTAATAAAGTGTTAAAGAAACAATTTCTACGATTTTTATTATTATTTTTTTTTGACGGTAAAAATTATATATTTCATCGACGTTTGCATAAAACGCCTGAACCGATTTCAGAAATTTAAAAGCCATTTGATGTATCTCGATGAGAACTATCGTTGTCTGTTTTGCGCGACCATCTGCCAAGCCGTTTTTTTGTAATTTGGAAAAAACTTTTCATCCACATTTAAGCTCATACTACCGAATCGATTTTAAAAAATCAAAAACTATTCGAAAGATATTAGTTAGGAATGATACTGATTAGCTTTAGGTGAAAACCTACCGAGCCGTTTTCTTGTAATTAACTGTTGGAAAAAAATTTTAAGACGCTTTTCATGGAATTTTTTTTGTCGATATATATCATGGTTTTATAGAACTTACTGAAATATTACGGCGTTACGACAAGTAGTTTAATTTTAAAAATTAATCAGAGTTTGAGAAAATGAGTAGTTTTTTGACGTTTGTTAAAATTAAAATTAAACGATTTAATTGGTATAACGATAGAGTGTTTGTTCATTTTCAATGATGTGTGATAAATCCACTCGGAATACTTTTAATCACTCATAAATTAATTTATATTTTATTGATTAAGTCGATTATTTACACATACCGGGAAGTTCATGTAACTTACCTCAAGGCAAAATACTAATACCAACTAGTTCAAAATCAAATTCTTCCTCTCTAGATAAATATAAAGATGTTATTTGTTCACCTTTTTTAAGCAATTTTTCTTATTTTTTAAAAAAGTTATTCGCTTCTGAAGGTTTTTTCTTAGTTTTCAGTTTTGACAACACGTTCAGTTGCCTTTTTCTGCTCTTAAATCAAAAACTCCTGCGGATAGGGTTAGTGATTCGGTTCACAGGTTGGACTGCAATGATTGCAGTAGTTGTTATATTGGAGAAAGTTTTCAATATATACAAAAGAGTGTTAATCAACATGTATATAATTCTAGAAAACCAAATCAATTCAAAACTATGTTCTTCTTCTGTTCGTCTTCAAAATGTCCAATCTTACCATCTTGTATATCGAAAAAAAAACTGTGACCGTAGAAAGTTAGTTGTGTCGTTACTTATATCTCTTAAGGGGTTAGGGAAATTTTTGAAAAATCAATTTTGTTTTTTTTTTGCATTTTCGTTAAGTGCAATATCTTGAAAATATTCTCTTGAAATTTCAAGTTGATCCGATGATTACTTTTTGAGTTATTGGACTCTTACCAGCGCGCTGAAGCAAGTGAAGAGTTTGATACTTATACTCAACATTATTCTCCCTTGCCTCTTGATGTTTCAAAAGCTATTAAACCGATTCACGATGATCTCAGCAATTATAATTTACTTTCAAGATGTGTAGTTTAAGATTGAATCCATAATCAGAAAAAAAGAGAGCTTCAACCAACTAGTATGAAAAATATGCCCAAAAACCGTAAATACTAGTTTTACTATCGTTCAAATTGCTGCATACAATACATAATCATTATTATTGATTATGGATACCCTGGAACTTTCAGACCAAGAGAGCTTCAACCAACTAGTATGAAAAAAATGCCTAAAACCGTAAATACTAGTTTTACTATCGTTAAAATTGCTGCATACAATACATAATCATTATTATTGATTATGGATACCCTGGGACCTAATTGTGGGTATAATTCTCAATGGTATGCTGAAAATTTGAATGCTGCACGTGTAAAGTGGCTTATCAGCGCGCCAATGAGAACACCCGGGAAGCCAGAATGCTTCGTAGGCAACAGCAAATGAAAATTTTGGAAACTTTCACAATGACTGATGAACTATTATATGGCGCAGAAATAGATGACTTGTTTATGTAATGCAATTATTTGTATACCTGTACGGAAATCCAATTTGAAACTTTAAACGCGTTTTTCTCAAAACTATGTTTTTTGAACTGGTGACAACTGTAACTCAAAAACCGCTTATTTACATTAAAACCGCTTATTTTAATGAAATTTATACAGCTTTTAGAATACATAATAAACTCGGGCTTGATCGAAAGGTTTTTATTATTTTTTTAATTTAAATTTTTTAAGACCAATTAACTGTTGATTTTTTTCACAAATTTAGATTTTCTTTTTATGATGCCGCCGTTTTGTTAATTTTTGCAAAAAAAAGAAAGAAAAGCTTCGATCAGGCCCGGGATTATCTATTTATAAAACTATTTTTTTATTCGATTGATTCTAGATGAATCTCCAAGAAGTTATGCCTATCACCGCCAGAACGTTTTTTTTACTTCAAAACATTGTATAATAATGTCGTATTTGAATTACGTTATGTCGTAATACTTATTGTGTCAACAAACGGAATTCCTCTCATCTTATACATCACAGTTACAAAGTCATAATAAATTTGATGAAAAGTAATTTTTTACAAAGTTCTTAAAATTTTTGTTCGTTAAATCTCTTCCTCTGTTTCTCATTCCTCTTTTATTTCTTGCACCCCGCATACACTCACTCTACCGTATGTGCCTCGTAACCTTGAATTGATTTGTGTTACTATGCATTCCGAGCGAAGAACACATAATATTAGGAGGTCAATATGTGCTCTTTTACATTCACTTATAACTAAGACAATATTAAAATATAATAAATTCATGATTATAAATGAGGAAACTGCAATGTCTACATTATTATTATCGAAAAGCAGTTGAGATGAGCCAAAAAATAAAATAATATAAGATGCAAATAATATAACATGGTTGTCAGTTGCATGGTTGTCAGCGGGCTGTCAGTGATTGCGCTCAACATATTCAATTTGACAGATTATTATTTTTTAACTGATGCAGTCGTTTTGCCATACTTTACTAAGTTACAATACAAAAAAATACGTATTCAAAAAATTATTTAGAAGTTTCGTTGTGTCAAAAATTCATGTTTGCCATTGGATACGGAATATTTACTCAAGTCAATGGAGCGGTTCGGGTCTGAATTTTTTTTTACTGTTTTCCAATTCGTATGAAGTTTTGGAATTAGGATCATCTTACTCTGAAGTTCAAAAGTGAAAATAATTTAGACTCATTTGCCACTTCCCGGGGGATGACATTTCTTTTCAGTGGTGTAATTTTACTTCTTTCAGAATAACGTCGAGTATCGATAAAAGAACTAATTATAAGACAAAAATGTTTAATGTTTTTCAAAGAAGTAAATACTTTTCAAGTTACTGGCTACTGAAAATTTGTTTCTTTTTTGCGTTTTTCACCGTTTTTTTGCTAATATCTTCAAAAATACACATTTTAATAAAAATCGTGTAATGAACAAAACTATATCAATTAAAATCTTAATAAATCGCTATTTAATAATGTTTTAGGAACAATATTAAGCTAGATATAAAAATGGATTTTTACAGTGCTCAAAATAAGCTTTTAAATGAGTACTTCTGCGTGTAAAATGAGTGAGCTATCATGCAAATAAAAGACGCATACAATGTTTTTTTCGTTCAAATCAAAAAGTTTATGAGCGCCATTTCCACCAAAATTAAAAATAATCGTATTCCATCTAGAATTAACTTGGTTTAAGAGATCTTGATGGATTCTAGAAAATACCACAACTTTAGTACAAACGATTTTCAAAAAACTCATGATTTCATGAAAAAAACATTAAAAAAAACAACCAATTTCTCATTATAATATCTCTGAAAGAATACGTATAAAAGTATATATATGAAAATTCAAGGTCTTTTTCTAATTATTGCTTTTTATTATTTTTCTGTTGCACAAATATTGATAGAGTTATGATTGTTCAAGAGTGCGCAACTGTCCATAATGTATATTGAATTATTAGTGAAAAAAATGTAATTTAGATATTAAAAATACTAAAAGCCAGTTAAAATATGGTACGAAATTATAAAAATTATAGGCATCATTATTGAAACAATTACATAGAAAGAATAGGGTAGAAAAATAAAAGGTGTTATTGTACCTTTACCGCGCATGCTATATATTAATTATTTTTGAATTTGATATACTTTTTAAAAGATTTAAATTTTCAACACGTATATCTTGACAATATGACAATAAATACATCACTAAGGCAGACGATGATTTTTTTGTGATAAATTTGGAAAATCAATGTTTTCGTCGTGAATAAACAAAAAATCATTCATTTATACATCCATATCTATAGGTATGACTAAAAATATTGGATAACCCTTGTTCTATAAATTGCCGTGTATAATTTTTAATATACAATTTTATTGAACATATTTTAATATTTGTTAAAGATAATTAAAGCGTTAACTGTGGGAATTGAGAATAATCATTTTATTTGAAACATCACTCATAGATTGGTGTAAATAGTAATTCGAAAAACAATTATTATTATTTTTAACTGAACGGTATAAATATTAGTATAGGATATTAAAAAAACGTAGATGTGGGTACGGGACAACGTCTGCCGGGTCATCTAGTATATATATATATATATATATGTATATATATTTATATATATATATATATTATATATATATATATATGAGTATTTTATCATTATTTACATTTTTTTATTTATACCTGAAAGATGACACATATCTAGTGTCGAAACTAGTACTGTCAATGAATAAAATATAATCTTAGTACTTATTTTATTGTCTACTTCATTCATTTGTGTGTTACAAATGAATATAATAAATGATTTGATTCATCAGTAGCTATCTTGTTTAGGTACCACGAGATAGTTTCCATCATGTAGTAACTGCTTGTGGCTTGCCAATGTACTGGAAAGCGCCTCTTTATTCAACAACTCCTTCTAGTCCCAGTGGTCATGTGGATGGTCATAAATTTATTGACTTCTGGAAAAAGTAAGTATTCTGAAATATTATTATATAATTATAATTATATAATTATATTAATATAGAGCAAATTCATAGCATATTATTATCATCATATTATCATTGACCATAAAAGTCTTCTTCTTTATAACATACTGTTAATTCGATAGTATTTATATATTATCGTTTTGTAGAATGGTGGCAAATTGCCATGATGCTGCTTCTCGCTTTATCTTCATATGCACTAAAGGCGATCCCTCTAGGCGCTATTTGAGAGCTGACGATCTAGTGCCATTAGTACAGGACGTGGTTGAGAGACATCCTGGTTTAGCTTTCTTAAGATCAGCCAGAGAATTCCATTCAAGATACGTTCATACAGTTATTGCCCGAGTATTTTACACAGTCAACAGATCTTGGTCTGGTAGAATCAGTGTACCTGAGTTGAGAAGATCTGATTTTTTGCAGGTAGATATTCGTTTTTTTCCTTTAAAGTAAAACTTCTTTAGGCGCGACATGGGTGTAAATCCGTACAAATGCAACGGAAGTGAGTTACGGCAAGGTCAAGTGCCAATGATCATTCGCTCTCAATGAGATCACTTCCATACGGTAGATTCTTCTTATTTTTTTCTTTGTATGCGTTCTGCGAGGCTTCTTTATATGCGTTACTTCATACGAACGTACATAAATAAGGAAACGTGCGTACGTCACTGAAAGCGTGAAGCATATTGTTCATTTTTCGTGTTTCATGTCATTACATTTTAAGGTTGAATATCAGTACAAATTTTGAGTTAATAAAAAATGTCTGGATCGGAAGAATATTTTATTCCGATAGTGTGCAAATAATAAAACAAATGAAAAATCTGTGCCGTGTAAGAAACGTAAGTTTATTGAAGTAGTTTGTATGACAAGTAAAGTTGTGAAAACAATATTTATTTAGACGTTATTTGACATAATAATTCTCTGCATTTTTATAGATATTACAAAGTATTAAAGCAGTACTTGCTTTATTCTAATTTTAACATGCCGAGGATATATCTTTTTCAGAATTATATTTCAAACACTTTTGGAAGTTTAGAGGAAGTCTACATGTTTTTCGTTTATGATGGCTATTAAGTATTGCATATTTTATAAATAATGAAGGATAATATTCAGATTTATTACTATAAACAAGAGATCAAGCACAACAATAGTTTGTGTAGCTGTGTATCATTTATATACAGATATACTTTATTATGGACATCTATGCAGTTTATTTATTGCTAGTGTTCATGAAATTATTCACTGCGTGAACGAATATTATAGAATTTATTAATCATTACTTCATTTCTCTAATAAAGGTTCAAGTCCTAGGTGCTAATTCCAATGACAAACCGATCATGTCGTATTTGAAATGACTTTGATTGCATTATTGTTTTCAAATATTATATATATTTTTAATGCTATTATAAATTTATAATTTATTATTATATAAATATGTATAATGGTTGACATTAAAAAATGTGTGCATCACGAGTGTTACCATATTACTGATGAACATTATTCAAAATTGTTATATGATGTATTTATTTATTTTTATCTTAAATGCCATCTGGTACAATAGCAAATAAGTTTTACTTCAGTCGCGTGTCAACCTTACGCGCACTCTTATTCTTTATTTTAATCTGAAATATTTAAATTAAAAAGCTGGAATTTCTGAAACTAACTTTTATTCATAACCACTACCAATTTTTAATTAATTACGGCATCAGTAGCATTATTAAATCTCTTCAAATTCTATACTTTAGGTATGGTAGAACCAGGGTTAATGGTATACTAGTTGAAAACGCCACCGTATTTATATAAAAAACCAGTGGTGCATCGTGCCTTAAGGCTTGATTTTTTTTTATAGCAATAGCTCTATGTAACTAGCTTTGCAGTCTAACGGATAAACATACAAACGGAATCCAAAGAAATGTAACCAAAATTTTGAGCTCATTATTAAAATCTCTACAAAATATCTAATTATTTGATGTGCATATGATTAATGATTATTTTTGACCGCTAAACTGCCTTTTGGTTTACTTTTTTTTATCGCATCTCCGCCTTTGCTAAAATTCATTCAATTCTTCATTTTGCCAATACAAATAAAATATTTTTTGTATCATTCAAACCGGCCGCTCCATTCTCTCAAATACTGAATTACCATTTTTGGCACTTTTTGCCCCGTATTTTCGAAGCGGTTAAACCTGCCTTTATCAAAAACTAATAAACACGCCCCATTAATAGGAATCGAATGTTTTTTGAATAATTGAAATCGGTTTATTCCTGTTCTCGAAATCGTCGACCAAAAACTGTAATCCGCATACACTAGCACTCACACATATATATATATATACATACACATGACATGCATCTATTTTTTCTAAAGTATGCAAAAATGTTCAGAAGGCTTTGAATCTTAAAGATATGCACTATAACTTACCCTACGAAAAACAATCTTGAAAAGAAAAAGAAATTGGATCGAACCCTTTCTGCAAAAAGAGTGCCTCCAACACTTGGTAAAATAGAAAAACTAAAAGGTAAAACAATGTGTAAAAAAGGGAGAATAGTGGTAATGGGAATGATAGACGAAAGGGAAAGAAATAGATAGATGAAAGGGAAAGGAAATCATTGATTTATGGTGGCTCTCATACCATGGACTTGCCTTCGGGCAGACTACCATATAATATTATTACCATATGGACAGTTAACAAAGTAAAATATATTTCTGGTGTAACCGGCCATCAACATCATGCAATATGCTAACCTACGTATTTCTTTCGGTATTTTTTTTGTTTTTGTTTTAAGCATAGTTATTTAGATTTAATAATTTATAAGTTAGATTCGACGTTTGTTTGTCAAGGTTGCAAAAAAAATTCTACATGTCATCTATGAGCTATTAATTTTATTTTTTCATGATACCAGATTGTTCAGTTGTTGGAAGAAGAGGAAGATATCAATCAAATAACTGCATATTTCAGTTATGAACATTTTTACGTTATATACTGCAAATTTTGGGAACTTGATCGAGATCATGATCTTTATATTGATAAACAAGATCTTGCAAGACATAATGACCATGGTATGTATAATGAAACACACATAAGGATATTTGGTAATAAATATAATAAAGTTTTTGTGCTATTTTTTGCGATAGAAAAATATATTTATCTTACTCTTACTAGTTATATTGGATTCCAAATATAAATTTTAGCTACTTGTATGAGATGATTTCTTCGATATGTATCGCAAGCTTTCTTATATGCCTGCCTGAAGCATCTGTTAATTATTGAATTGCGTTTGATTATGACCATTGTATTTTGAACAAACTCATTTCTTTAATTTCTTATATTTAATATTGCGAAAATACTGTCTGTATTTTTTTCAGCACTATTGATTTATTTTTCTTACTGTTTAATTTCGTTGTTGGTAAAAGATGTCCATTGTGTATTATCAATAAAATCTATTATTCAATATGCATATTATTTTTAGCACTCTCATCAAGGATGATAGAACGAATATTCAGCGGTTGCGTGACGCGTGGTTCTACTGGCCCTCAAGCACGAATGAGTTACACAGAGTTCGTTTGGTTCCTTCTAGCAGAAGAAGACAAAACTCATCCTACTGCTATTGAATATTGGTTCCGTTGCATGGATTTAGATGGAGATGGTATTTTGTCCATGTACGAACTAGAATACTTTTATGATGAACAGACACATCGTATGGAATCAATCGGTATCGAAACGTTGCCGTTCGAAGACTGTTTGTGTCAGGTAAGATTTTGATAGTTTGGCGGTTCAAATGCTTCTTACCATTTTAGAATACTGTATAAGTTGCATGCACTTTTCGACACGTAAATAATCGACTTTCAAATTTTCAACAGTTTATTTCGAAAATATTATTTTGTCTTCACTAAATACAAACAACGCTACTTACAATTATAATTTGAAAATTAAACATATAATATCTCTATTATAATATCTATAATTGTATTAATTATATGGCACATACGCGCTGTTGCCATTATAATGTTTGGACTTTTTTATTATTTTTTTTATAATTTAACCACTTTTTGTTGGTCTCTTATTTTATTTTGTTCTTTAACCCAAGAGCACTATCGCCATATTAAGTTCAATTGAAACACAAGAAATTCTTATTTAAAATACTGCTAAAAAACGGCCCGGCTAAAAACTAATAACTTTCAGTTCAGTTCAGGATATTTGTTTATTTGTAGAATCAGGAATTTTGCATTTTTCTATTAATTATAAAAGAACGGTTCGGCCGGCCTTTCGTTTTGCATGTCTAATCCACGCGAGTTCTATTCGAGTTGCATTGAATGGCTTTTAAATTCGGGAGAACGAAATGTTAAATTACGGAAGGCGAAAGGTCAAATTACGGCAACATACACAAACACAAATAATTTTCCAATTTTAGTCTCAAATGATTCATATTGTTTTGAACAGTCGAGAAAACAGAATTAGCATGTCGGATTTTCAACGATTAATCGATTACGGTAAAACATAAATCACTTCTTCAGGAAGTGAAAGCATTTGTATGCGATGCATGTTAGAATACAATTTTTAACTTCCCGAAGGAGAAGTTTGTTTCCATCAAAAAATCCTATTCGCTAATTTTATGTTTTCTCGACGTTTCAAGCCACTCTGAATTTGGAAAAAGTATGTGTGTGTGTGAACAGATTTTTTGCCGTAAATCAACGTTTTCTCAAAAATGGCTGGACCGATTTCAATAATTTAAAAGCCATTCGATGTATCTCGATAAGGATTATCGTTTGTCAGTTTTGCGCTACGATCGGCCAAACCGATTCTTTGTAAATCGCAGAAAAGTGAAAAATTTATTGTTCACGTTTTTGCCCGCAATTCTAAATCGATTTTAAAAATTAAAAAACTTTCGAAAGATATGGGTTGGGAATCGACCTGATTAGCTTTTGGTTAAGATCGGCCGGGCCGTTTTTTGTAAAAAAATGTTAAAAAATTTTTTTCGACGATTCTTATGATTTTTTTTACGGTAGATTATGGTATCTTATAGATCATACTAAAATAAAACGGACCTACGACAACTCGTTTAACTTTAAAAATTCGTCAAAGTTTGCAAGAATTAGTATCGTTTTTTTGGAATTTGTCAAAATTAGACCTTTGATCGACATTTTCTTAAAAATGCGTGAACCGAATTCAGAAATTTAAAAGCCATTGGATGTATCTCAATGAGGACTATCGTTTGTCAGTTTTTGTGCGACGATCTGCCGAGCCGTTTCTTTGTAAATTGAAAAAAAGTGTTAAACTTTTCGTCCACATTTAAGTTCATTCTACCGAATCGATTTAAAAAAATCAAGAATTGTTCGAAGGATATTAGTTGTGATTGATACTGATTAATTTTAGGTGAAAATCTACAGATCCGTTTTCTTGTAATTAACTTTTGAAAAAAAAATTTAAGCCGATTTTTATAGAACTTTTTTTAGCGATATATATCAAGGTCTTATAGAACTTACGAAAATATTACGGCCTTTGTAATCCCAGAACTTTTTTTTATTACTGTTCTAGTGTTTAATTTTTATATGATGATGTGGCTGTCAATTAGTCAAGAGCACACAGTTTAAAATACAGTCTCTCTAGATATAGTACACGTACTTTAAACGTTAAAATTTTCTAGAACGACGATTAAAATACCAATCATCCGAACGAAATAAGAAATATTATGTACACATTTATATTTACTGAAATATATTTATTTATTCATTCATTAAAATACCAATTTTATATATTGAAATATATATTTTTTGAATGAAAAAAATGTTTAATTTTTTCTCATCATATATTTTTACAACATATTTGTGATTTTGTTGAAAATATATTTGGTACGTGTATATTTTGTTCTAATTTCATTTAGTCAAATTAATCAGGAGTATCTTTTCTATATTATATATTCTAATAAATATTATCTAGAATTGAGCCTAATGATAAATTTACGTGCTATAGTTGGTGGCGACATCTATAGAATGCTGAAAAAATTGCAATTGATGTAACATCAAAGCGGCCGTGTTTCCATCTATTTATACTTATTTATCTATGGTCAAGAGTCAGACTTGTTTGCGTCATTTTTGCTTCTTGCTTCAAATAAGTTAATTTGCTTCGGAGATATGAATCAACAAGTGAAAATTTTTGCACTGATTTTTGCACTTATTTAGTTCAAATTGCTGTTAGTTTTTTTCATAAAAGCCAGAGGTTTTTATTATCAATGTTTTTCATCATAATCTCAAATTATAATTAACAAGTAACTAGCCTAAAAAATAAATATAGCTAAATCTAACAATCGTTTCGTCAACATAAGCGGAAAGTTTTTTGAATTATTCAAATCGGATGCTTATTTCTCTCAAAAACTGTCATATTTTGCTCCGTAACTCCAAAACGGCTAGACCGATTTCTGCCAAAAACTAATCAGCACATCTCGCTATCAATAGGAATCGAATGTTTTTTGTACCATTCAAATCGGTTGATCCGTGCGCCCGAAAACGTGGACGAAAAGTTGTATCCATACATACAAATACACACACACACATTCATTTTTTCTGAGGTGTACCAAAATGTTCAAAAACCTTCAAAACGTGAAGATATGCAAAAATTTTCAATTTAGATTTTTGGACGATTACAATAACTTACCCTACGGAAAGTTCAAAAATATTTTTAAAAGTTAAATTTATGTAATCTTTCTAACTTCTTGAAGGAGAAGTTTATGTTTTCATCAAAAAATTCGACTTGCTAAATTTATGTTTTGCTCGACGTTTCAGGTCATTCTGAATCGAATGAGACCAATTTTTGTGGAACTTTTTTTGGCGATATATATCATGGCCTTATAGAACTTACTGAAATATTACGGCGTTACGACAAGTTATTTAATTTTAAAAATTCGTCAAAGTTTGAGAAAATGAGTAGTTTTTTTGATGTTTGTTAGAATTAAAATTAGACGATTTACTTGGTAATATCGAGAGAGTACTTAATCTTAATGAACAAACTAAACCATTAAAATCAATTATAAAAATTTGTGAAAATTTGCTTTTAGAAAATACTCCTAGTTAATGTGTTCGTTCCTTTTCAATTATGTGTAATAAATCCACTCGGATTACTTTTAATCACTAATAAATTAATTTATTTTTTATTGAATAAGTCGATTATTTACACAATTCGGTAAGTTCATGTAACTTGCCTCAAGGGAAAATAAAAATAACAACTAGTTGGTGTTTCATTTTGATTAATTGTTAATTTAGTGCAGAGTATGTAATAGTAATCGCAAAAAAACGAAAAGGAAATTTTTATATATTTTTACGTTTCAAAACCATCTCAACATTTTAACGTACATTATAAAAAATGGATTTATGTGTGTATGTGGATATTTGTGTACTTAATATGTATGTTTTGTGTCACGGCTACAAATTTTCGTCTACGATTTTAAAAGCACGATTTCAAAATTTAAAAATTTACAAAATTCGATTCATATTGATGTGGAAACGTGCTCATTTTGAAAAATGCATGCCCAGCTGCTTCGAAGATACAAGGCAAAAAGTGAAAAAGGACAAACTTTCGTTTTTGAGAGAACCGATTGTCCGATTTCAATGATTCAAAAAACATTTTACTTGTATTGATGAATGAAGAATTGGTTAAACTTTTAGTCAAGCGGTTTTCGACATCCAATAAAAAAATTAAACTAGTGGGGCGCATGGCATCGTGTCTTAAGGCAAATTGCTGGAACTTTCCGTACCAAAAATTATTTTTTTTTTAACATTTTTAACTTTCCGTAGGGTAAGTTATTGTAATGGGCCGAAAATCGGAATTGAAAATTTTTACATTCTCGACGTTTTGAAGGTTTCTGAACGTTTTGGCATACCTCAGAAAAAATGGATGTGTGTGTGTGTGTGTGTGTGTGTGAGTGTGTATGTATGTATGGATACAAATTTTCGCCCACGTTTTCGGGCGTACGGATTAACCGATTTGAATGGTTCAAAAAACATTCGATTCCTATTGATAGGGAAAAGAGCTGATTAGTTTTTGGCAAAAGCAGATCAAGCCGTTTCGGAGATACGGAGCAAAGAGTGCAGAAAATAGAAATCGAATTTTTGAGAGAACGGAGTATCCGATTTGAATGATCTAAAAAACATTCAATTAGTAATGATTAGGAGAAGTGTTTATTAGTTTTTGGCAAAGGCAGGCCCAGCCATTTTGAAGATATGAAGCTAAATATGTAAAAAATGGCAATTTTTGAGAGAACTAAGCGTCCGATTTAAATGATTCAAAGAACTTTCTGCTTGTCTTAACGAAATAATTGATTTTGGAAAAAAAATTTGTTCCATTTTTTTTTTTTTTTTTAGTTTTTTGTATATCGATAATATTTCAGATTTTATTTTTAATTCTGACTATAGTACTAATATACTTTACAAATAATTTCAACTCTGCAATTCAGTTTATATAATTCTTATAAATATTAGACAATTTTACAATATTTATAATAATCTATTTGAAAACATTCAGTATTACACGAACATTTCGTTACGGTACGGGAAGTTCCAGCAATTTGCCTTAAGGCACGATGCCATAATTGCCTCAAGACAGAATTCCACTTACAGCTAGTTGAAAATATTTTAAGTTGAAAAAAATAGATTTTTGAGAAACTATAAATTTTTGACAAAAATTTACTTTTTTGATAAAAAGACTTTTTTAAAAAAAATGTTTATTTTATTTTGAAATATTTTGGAAATTCTGAACTTTTTTCAAAGCCATCATACTGCTTTAACTGGATAGGGACGAGATATCGAAGCGTGTAAGCGCCGCGTCGCCGTCTAGCGGAAAAACATTGATACGGAACCCATAGGAATGTAAACAAAATTTATACTTATTGTCAATATTTCTATAAAATATCTGATAATTTGATATGCATATGTCTAATGATCATTTTTGACCGCCAAATATCTTTTTTTTTTACTTTTTTTTACTAGATCTCCGAAACCGCTAGACCTGCCTTGATGAAAATTTAAACAGTTATTCATCAACAAAATTGGACGCTCCGTTCTCTTAAAAACTGAGTTACCGTTTGCGGCACTATTTTCCCCGTATCTTTGAAACGGCTAGACCAAAACTATGCCAAAAACAAATCAGCACGTCTCCTTATCAACAGCAATCGAATGTTTTTGAATGCTGAATGTGTTTTGCGGCAGTTTTAGATTTTTTGTCATTTTTTTAATAATTATTATATTACGCAGATGCTGGATATGATACGTCCGGCTAAGCCTGGCTGTATATCTTTGTCGGATCTAAAAAAATGTAAAATGACACCAATTTTCTTCGATACATTCTTTAATCTCGAAAAATATTTAGACCATGAACAAAGAGATCCTTTTGCGAACCAGAGAGAACAGGATGCTGATGAGGTAATTTTATTGAAATTAGTCATCTACTCTTCTCTGACTTTTTTCATTTTCTTCTTAAATCATAGATAGATCATATGTATGCAAATTCATTATAATCAGTCATACAAAAATATATGCAATTAAAAAGAAATCGATAGAATTTTGTATTGTTTTCGGAAGATTTCATAATAATAATTATATTCATGCTAAAGAATTAAAAAAAAACTTTTTGATTATTTGAAAAAAAAAACATTTATTATTACTATATATTTTTGCAATTTGCATTTAACATGAACTTTTCGCGGTTTTAGCTATCTGATTGGGATCGCTTTGCGGCTGAAGAATATGAACTTCTTGTTGCCGAGGAAGGTGCCGATGCTCAAGATCAATGGTAAATAATTCAACATTTCATGTATTAAAATTCAAATGGCGTTTAAAAAGTATTTTACATTTTCATACTTTTTCCTGCTTTTATTCATTAAAAATTTCATACGAACATATTTCATTGATTCTGTATTCGATTTATATTGTTTATGTTTGAAGTACCGTTTTAATTTAGTTAATTTTCAAATTGTTTTTTTACAAAGGGCGGAGAGTTCGGGGTTCGATAGGGTAAGCTTCTGCAATAGCATGACAAAATGTTGCTTTTTCTATTTAACTTACTTGTCTTTTAATACTATTCAATAATTTCGTTTAGAATGTGATAACATTTTCGGGACTATAATTAACTATAGTTATGTATTTCCAAAATATATAAATATACATATATTTTAAAGTATCTTTAACATTATTTTTAATGTGAATTTAACCACAAATAATGAGTGCATGAATCGGGACATTTTTAAGAATACTTGAATACATTAACAACTTTAACAATTATAATTTTGAATGTTATTGGTTTTGATCAAATAACGATCATTTTAGTAATATAATCGTATAATCTTATAACAAAGATTAACAAAATTGTAAATAATCAAAAAAGAATAAATGTATTCAAATTTGATTAACTAATATTTCTAACAGCGACAACGACCATTATATAATTTATTTGGTAGGAATAAATGTTAAAAAATTGGTTACGCAAATTTGTGGTTTTTACTTTTTGATTCTAAAGTATCATTAAAAACTTATATAAAATGTTCAAATTTTTACGTTTATTGTTATTCATTTTGTGTCTTATATCATTTATTTCATAGAGTTCTTGTGTTTTAGATGATTAAAGTATATGGTCCGCCAAATAACTTTTTTTTTAAATTCTCTAAAAAAAACTTCTGAATATGTTCTCAAATTTCTTTTTCTATTTTAAAGTACAATCAATCCTTTGTAAATACAGGAAAATAATTTCATTCAAGTTCCTGCTTAAGTTTTAAATAATTGTCAAAGAATTCTATGTGGCCGCCAAAAACGAGTTTAAATACCTGAGATATACATACTTTTCGAAGACACTGTTGACCGATATATAATTTAAATCTACAATTCGTCATATTTATGTTTGATGTTAAAATCTATTCGCAAACTTGCTTGTAAGATTTACGTTTGAATTTACTATCTGTTCAGGAGCCTGGCTCGTAATATTAATTAATTTTTGGGCCAAAATTTTCATCACGAGCCAGGTTTGTTAAAGCACGGGAAGGAGTTAACATTAACTCTTTTTTGTAATTTCAATGAACACGAAATAATTAAAACAATTTTATTGTTTGAAATTTTTTATGCGAAAGTACGATCCTTCCCTTTATACTCCAGTCAATCGAGCGTTTTGGGTCTGGATTTTAATACTGTTCTCCAATTTGCTTGAAATTTTGGAAATAGGTTCATCTTACCCTTAAGTTGAAAAGTGAAAACAATTTGGACTCCACCACCACCCCTGGGGCGATGACACTACTCTCAGTGGTATAATTTTATTCTTTCATATGATAGGATATCGATCAGAAAAAAATATTTTAGAAAGTTTTTCGAAAAAACAAATACTAATAAGTTACTGACTACTAAAAATTAAAATACTTTTTGGCGTTTTTCTTAAAACTATTTTTTTTATTTAGATCATATGGTTTCATGAGCGCCATTTCCACCAAAATCAAAATTCTTCGCATTTTATCTAGAATTAACTTCATTTTAAAGATCTTGACGGATTCTAGCAGATTCACTACTTTAGTACAAACTATTTTCAGGAAGCTCGCGATCTTATGAATTTTTTTTTTTCGATTTTTTTAAATATTCAACTTATTTTCAATATCTTAAAAAAAATAAAAGATACATATAAAAGTATGTAGATAAAAATTAAAGGGCTTTTCCTGGCTTTATATTGTTTTTTATTATTTTTGTTTCACACAAAAATTGACAGAGCTATGATTGTTTAAAGAATTCGCGGCTGTGCAATGAGAGTCTCTCTCGAGCTCTTTAACTTTTCGCCATTTCAAAATGAGAGGAGTTACATTAAATTTATGATAAAAAAGAAGTAGCCCTTCTAATTACCTTTCAAATGGTATATTACAAATTGTGATGGAGTCAGAATTAAAGGAGTTATGATCCAAAAACTATTGACTTATATATATGCTTATAATAAATTCTGATTTGCTATTTTAAAATTAAATAATTTTTAAATATGCATTCATGAATATTAACTGTTAGTTTTGAGGTTTGAAAAATTTATAGATATGGTAATTATTTTTGGCAATTTGAAATAACGTTCAAATCATTAATTTTTCCAATTTCAGAATTTATTTTTTTAACAAATTTTAATCAAGGGGTTGTGTTTTTAAGAATCGAAAAGGGTTGAAAATTTAATAAATAAGATAAAGAGAATGAAATATAATTTACTTTATACTTAAATTTTTTATGACCAAACTGAATTTTTAGGCGTTTTTTAACTCAAAGGTCGTTTCCAAGGGTTGTAGGGCTTTGAAGGGATTGAAAATGATGGTAATTAAAAATACTTTACAACTTACCTTTTAATATTAAACACATTTTCTGGCGACAAAATGGCTCAATGTCAATTAATACAAAAAGGGACCTTGGCGGGTAGCGGTGGCATTAACCCCCCTGGGGGTGGTATCGGAGTGCAAATTGGTTTCAATGTTGAACCTAATGGTAAGATTAACCTATTTCCAAAATTTCATGCAAATCGGAGCACAGTAAAAATAGTCAGAGGTTACATCCTTTTTTCTTCTCCATTTACTGCACTATTAATAATTTCATTCAAAAGGCTGCCTAACTTTTAAATGGCTACTAAATAAAAACGTTAGATGGCGGACCTACAATTAACCAAAACATTTTTTTAAAAATGCATTTAATTCATTTTGATTTATGTAGCTCATACGATGAAGACGACATGGCTATGAAGCTTGATAGTTTAGGCATGGAAATAGAATGTGACTCAACAAACGGCTTGCCTACTACTTCACAAACCACACCAAATATCAGCTCGTTGTTTGAAACATATCGAAAACACCGTGAACAATGTTATGAGAGTGATGAACAAAATGGGTTACTGAACAATTTACAATATAATGATCTTAATACTCGAAATTATTTGAATGAACGTCTTAATAAAAAATACAACATAGTTGCCGCAAAAGACAGTGATGACTGTTCTACATAAGTAGTCTATAATATATATATATATATATATATATATATATATATATATATACTTTTATTTTACGATGCCAAATATAATTGATCTATCATAAGCTAACAAGAATATTTTCTATATTGAACAAGTATCTTTAAGGATTTACGTTTAAGTTTATCAATCTTTAAGTATCATTAATTTGTGTCGAATATTCTGGCGAGTTAACAGAAATTACGGCGAGTGAAATTAATCTCTACCTAAACTTGTATTAAAAGTATTGAGATGAACTATATAAAAACTATATATACTATACATTAATAAGTACTATATATTAATACTGTTCAATTTCGACTATCGAGTGTTTTTATCGCTTACTTACTAAAATTCGAAAAGATATCGTATAATGAAATGTATTATTGTTGGATTCAAGATATTACATGAAAAATATTTGCAAGATTTTTTTATCACGATATTTTCAAATTACTTTCTCCAATAATATTTCATTAATTGTGCTAATACTTTTGAAGTGTTTACAATTAACAGACTTTCGAGCAAGTGAGTAATTTTCAATTTTATTATTGATTACTTATAGTAATAGATATTTTTATAGTAATTTCTCTAACTAATTACCTGTACTATTAAAAATTATCATTATTCAAGTAAGTTATCGCAGAAGAACTGAAATTCAATCGCTTTGCAACGTTATTAATAATATTAATTTACATATTTTACATAGATTATTTATATACTGTTATTTACATCATTAGTTTGTTAGATATGTAATTTAAAGAGCAGTTTATTGATAGTTTTGTTTACATGATTTACTGGTTAATCTGTCATTGGCATCTAAAAAATTTAATGTCTAATGAATCATATCCATTTCATGTTTTTTGAAATGATAGATAACCAAATTTGCTATCGACACATATTTAGAAAAATTATTTAGGATAGATAGAGAATAAGCAATCATCATATTGAAAAATTGGAGTAACGGATGTTTCAAAGTACTCAAAATATTATTGCTTTATAGGATATATTATCGACTCATACAATTTGTATCAGAAATATGATAAAAAACAAAAATACTTTACGATAATAGTATTGCTGTGTGTTTGTTTCACATATTAACATTGAATTGTCAAAGTATCAACATTTGAATGTTTTATCGAAAATATATTCTATTCAATCAAACTATGGAACGAAATAGATTATTATTTTAAAAAAATAAAGTCTGAAGTAATCTATCAGTATTGACTGTAAGGTCAATACCTACTCATTACTCAATACTATTGTAATACTACATATGACAAACTTAAAATTGAGGCTTTATATAGAATTTGTAATGAATATATACAGTTATTTCTCTGAGTTTTATAGTAAAATGATATTTTATAAGTATACTCTACTATGAAGCGTCTAAATATAAGCTAAACACCTGCAGTATGCAAGTTGTCTAATAAAAACTTTTAATGAAAATTCAGTGGTGCAAAACATAACCCGAATTTTTATGAAAATGCGGCAGAATTCGCCGTAACAACCAAACAAATTAACAAATCGATTGACAAAAGCTATCACCTTACTCTTAATACGGCAAAATTAGCAAAGTTAAAATGAGGCTTTCTTTAAATGCGGAAGCTGTTGCAGCAATTTTGGTACACCTTTTAGATCACTTTAATTTAATAAAAGATCGTGTATATTTTACATAAAAATAATCGCTTTTATCTAATTTGTGTATTACAAAAATATTTAAATATTAGTTTTATTTTTTAATTATTTTTAACAAAAAATATTTCTTCACGTTCATATGATATTAAGTTTTTATTTAATACACGATTCACTTAATTATTAGTTTGTTACGAACGACAAAAGTTATGTATACAGAGCATTGTAATATAAACATGAACACTAGTGTACCTATCAAAATTTTTAATTTACCTAATTTAAGGTATATAAGTTTTTTTAATTTCTTTTCAATCCTTTTCGTAACAGTTTACAGTTTTTACACAGCTGTAAATGAATAGCTTATCATCAGAAATATATAAAAATTTGTTTATAGACTATTAAGTTTACTAATGTCTGTAAGTTTGTAGACTATTGGACAAGGTCTGATATTTTTATGTGTAATGATTAATTATTAAAAAAAATAGCCATATATAATATTTCGCATGCAACAAATTATGCAGTTTATTGGATCATATGTTACTTTAAGATATGGTATATACCAAAGTATGGTTTATTTATATATTCCTTATGAAATAATTTTAATATAAGATTTAGGCAAAACATTGTTTTTTTTTAATAACTAGAAAATTAAATATTCAAACTAAATGTAGATTATTGTTATATTGCGTGTTGTATAAAAAGAGTATTTGAATAATTAATATTAAAGATAATCGCATTTCAATTATAGCTAGTTTTTAACTTTTGTATGAAATATGTGTCTATAGTTCATTTTATTGAAACCTTATAAGATGAAATCATTATGTTCGATGAACTATGAATGTTCATTCCGTGACTACATTTTTTATCTTTATTTTTTTTTTAAACTGATAGAAAAATCTGAAGGAAAACCTAGGCATACAAATTTTTCTTGATATAATATATGTTTTTAAAATATTCTATAATATATTTATATATATATATATATATATATATATATATATATATATTACATATAACAAAGTATATGTTGTTTTTGGGTAGTTAATGATTTTCAACTAATTACAAATTAAATGCATGTCTACAATCTTTTTATTTGATACACACTCAGACACACACACACATATATAAATATATATATATACATCACCTTGAATTTATTTTGTTATATATATATATATATATATATATATACAGTAGAACCTCGATTAACCGGACTAATTGTTGCCGATAGGCATCCGGATAATCAAAAATTCGGATAATCCAATGTATGAAGAATAATGATGTGTATTTATCAAAAATAACAAATATATACATAGATATCAACGAAAATCAATGTTTAATAAGAAATTAACATTTCCTTATATATGTACATATATATTTGTTAGATTATATTACATACATATACTAAACTGCAGCATAAATCGTACAAAAATTCGAATTGTAGGTATGTACATACATATAACTCTGTCGCGGTTGGTAGTCCGGATAATCGCGAATCCGTATAACCGAGGTCCGGATAATCGAGGTTCTACTGTATATATATATATATATATATATATATATATATATTATTTATTTTAACACTTTCTATTATATTATAAGGACTTACTCAATATGTTTATTGTATATGGTAGAGATCTTTATTTTTATTGTTATTTTATAAAGTGGTTTAATATAATACATACTGTTTTCTAATATTTGTTTTTATTTCATGTTCTGCATACATATCTTACAGATCTCTATTTGCTAACACAAGTACTCGAACTTGTTAAAAATTTCTTTTTGCTCAAAAATTGAACAAACTAACGTATTTAACTTCCTAATTTATTCGGCGGTATAAACTAAATTCATATTTCTTTCTAATTGAAAGTTTAGTGAAAGTGAACAATCTGCTGCCTGAAGCCTTAATAGCAAGTAATTGAATCGACAAGGCAGGCTGCCGCCTGACGATTGCAATTCGGTGCGCAAGCAATCCAGACTTCAGACACCCGAACGGATGGGCTGAAATTTAATAGTGCACAATAGTGTTATGTAAACAACAAGTGTGAATATTAATCAGCAAGTATTCAGTGCTACATTGTTTTGTACAACAAATACTCCTTTTAGGTGGGGGAGCGTTTAATTGTAAATAAGTGAATAATTTCATTACAATTATGCAAAATCAAGAAAATATAACTTATTCAATCCCTCCGTTAGTTGAAACTATCAACATTTATCACGATATATCGACGATGGACATTGAATTTATCAAACAAGTAATCAATCAGAAAACTAATAGTTCAAATAATGGAAAAAATCAATCAGACGATACGATTATGGACGAAATAGTTCCGTCAACTTCTTGGCATACAGTAGAACCAGGCAGCAAACGCAGACGTACATCGACTAATAAATATGTCGAAAATGTAAACATAACGCCGACTCGAAACAGGTTTTGATGGATTAAAAACAACTAAAGGTCGTCCGTCCCAAACAACAACTAGCTATAAGTGGAATTCTGTCTTAAGGCAATTAGGGCATAGTGCCTTAAGGCAAATTGCTGGAACTTCCCGTACCGCAATTCAAAATTCGAGTAATGAAAAATAATCAATAATAATAATCAATAAAAGCTGATAAATGATTTGAAACTTTTAATAGAATTTCGAACCATAGTAAATCATTCTACCTTAAATCATTTATTTTGAAATATTTTGGAAAGTCTGAACTTTTTTTGCAAAGCAATCGTACTGCTTTAACTGCATAAAGAGGAAATATGAAAGCGCGTAAGCGCCGCGTCGCCGTCAAACAAAATTTAAATGGTAAACAAAATTTATACTTATTGTTAAAAGTTAAAAAACACAAGCTGATTACACCGAGAAAACTACAAGGCCACCTCCAATATTTCGATATAATATAAATAATTTATGTGATATGATATCTGATATAGTGTAATAAACAATGAACAATATTATACAAAATCAATCTCGGACGATACAGTGAAAATAAATGTTCAACAACCCGAGCAATATAAGCTGCTTATAAACTTTTTGAAATCAAATAGTACTGTGGGAGATTGGCAGGTCGCGTCAATTTTAGTAAGCGAGGAAAAAAATAATAATTGACGTTGAGTTTTTGTTGGATCGTTTTTTTTGGCAATGTAAAATTTTGTTCAGATAAATTTATAAAGTTTATCACAGTATTAAAGAATAAATATTTTATAACCGGTGATTTATTTGATAGTGGTGACCCCTGTCGTTTGACATTATGCCGCGTCAACACGGACATTTTAGCTGCCGCAAACTGCACATTCCGGAATTTATACCAAATGACTTGCAACTTTGGTTTGCCTTAGTGGAGAAGGCATTCGCGTCTTCCAATATCCACGATGAGAAGGAGAAATATGGATTATTGGTTACCAGATTGGATATTAGACATTCAACCGAAGTGCGAGATTTGATAGTCAATGAGCCTCAGGTGATGACTTATTCTACATTAAAGGCTGCGTTAATTTCAAGATTAGGCACTTCGGAAAAGTCGAAGTTGCAGTTGTTTATGACGGATGTAGACTTGGGTGATATGACGCCATCTCAATACCTACGTCATTTGAGGACTTTAGTCGGGACTTCAATGACCGATAACGCAGTTAAAGAATATGGTTATCCAGACATCCAGTGGAAATTTAACCATTTTTGGAGGTTGCTTCTGAAACACAGTCAATACAAGAGGTAGGTGAACTAGCTGACCGCTTATTCATTAACCATTCACAGCAACGTGTAGCTGTGATTACAGATTCACAAACCTCTGAGAGTGAAACAAAGAATGCTGATCTGCGTCAATTGCGTCAAGATATTGAAGCTTTTTTAAAACGTTTGGATAAGATTCAATTGTATCAGAAGAAGAAAGTATCGTTTAGAAGACGACAAGATAACTTATGTTGGTTTCATAGACGCTATGGAAGTCATGCGAGAAGGTGTATATCGCCATGTAATTTTAAGTCGGGAAACGATACGGGCGTTCACTAATGGCGGCTAGTGACAAACGCCCAAATAACTCACGCCGCATTTTCATCACAGATAAGGAGACAAATGTCAGTTTTCTGATAGACACTGGATCCGATGTATGTGTGTACCCGCGCAGTTTAGTGAAATGTCCCCGTAAGAAATGTTCATTTGAGCTTTCGGCAGCAAATGGAACACCGATAGCTACATACGGTATGTTATCTTTAAAGTTAGATTTTGGACTTAGCAAAACCTTATCATGGAATTTCATGATAGCAGAGGTGTCGCGTCCTATTATTGGTGTAGATTTACTTGCTTATTTCAATCTCGCGATTGATGTTAAAAAGAGCATATTAGTTGAAACCCCTGCAGATTCAGCGGAACAACTTCAATCGGGAAACAGAATAATACCTTCCGTTAAAATGACGGCAGCCACATTATACCCATATGATAAAATTTTAGAGGAATATCCAGACCTAACACGGCAGACTGCATTAGGGGTGTGCAAAATTGTTACTCAACATCATATTGAAACTACATCAGGACCACCCATAGCACATAAACCACGTCGCCTTGCACCAGATAAGTTAAAAGCTGCTAAATATGAGTTCGAAGCAATGATTAAAGCAGGGACAGCACGACCGTCCAAGAGCTGTTGGTCATCGCCTTTACATATGGTACGAAAAGGTTCTGGGTGGCAACCTTGTGGAGACTATCGCAGGTTAAATGCGCGGACTCAACCGGATAGGTACCCAGTTCGCCATATCCATGATTTTGCGCATGCATTATGTGGTAAGGTGATATTTTCTACTATTGATTTAGTGAAAGCTTATAATCAAATCCCTGTAGCTCAGGAAGTCATTGCAAAAACTGCAATCACTACGCCTTTCGGGCTATTCGAATTTCCGTTTATGACACTTGGCTTACGCAATGCACCGCAAATTTTTCAGCGGTTCATAGATGAAATTTTGCGAGGTTTGGGCTTCTGTTATGCATACATCGATGATATATTGGTTGCATCGGAATGGCACGAACAGCATATGCAACATTTGCATAGTGTATTTTATTACCAATATGTGGGAGATTGGCAGGTCGCGTCAATTTTAGTAAGCGAGGAATAAAATAATAATTGACGTTGGGTTTTTGTTGGATCGTTTGTTTTGGCAATGTAAAATTTTGTTTAGATAAATTTATAAAATTTATCACAGTATTAAAGAATAAATATTTTATAATCGGTGATTTATTTGATTTCCGATAGTACTGTTTATCATACTTATCAACTTAAAAATGAAAGAGCATACAGAGTGGTTCTCAAAAATATCCATCATACATAGGATATCGACGAAATAAAAACGGAACTAGAGAAGAAAAATCACAAGGTCAGAAATATAATAAATATGAGATCGTATATAACCAAAAAGCCACTCAACATGTTTTTTATTGATTTGGAGCCCTCTAATAATAATAATGAAATTTACAATATCACGAAATTATTGAATCATATTGTAGTCATTGAAGCGGTACTACAAGACTTCTTGAACATTTTTGGAGATATGTTTAAACTACTCATGAAACAAAATAATATGATCATGCAGATGCTCACTATTTTGGTAAACAAATAATGGCTAAATCACTGCGGATTGTTGAATGGAATGCAAATGGCATACTAAATCATCTAAATAAATTAATTATGTTCCTTCAAATACAAATGATTGGCATCTTATTAATAAGTGAAACTCATCTCACAGGGTCTTCATACATAAAAATTCCTTTCTACAACTTTTATGGTACTAATCATCCTGACAACACATCACACGCTGTGTCTGGTATTCTAATAAAATTATCAATAGAACACTATGAGCTAGTCAAATATCAACAAAACCATATACAGGCAACATCAGTTAAAATAAAAAGTTGCAAACACAATATGATTGTTTCAGCCATCTACTGCCCTCCACGATATAATCTAAAGAAAAACGATTATAAAGAATAATTTGAAACATTAGGAAATAAATTTATTTACTTCAACTCTAAAAATACAATCTGGGGCTCAAGACTCATGACACCAAAAGGTAAACAACTAGCAGAGTTAAAATATAAGAAAAACTTTACCATAATATCAACTGGGAGTCCAACTTACTGGCCAACAGGTATACAGAAGATACCGGATCTGCTAGATTATTTTTATAACAAAAAATATTTCAAGCAAGTATATTGATATAGAAAGTAATGAAGAATTGTCTTCGGATCATACGCCCATAATCCTGGCCCTAAGTACTAATGTAATAAAACAGAAGGTACAACGCAAACTATTCAACGAATTGGGAGTGTTTCAAAAATGTAATTGATTCAAAAATCAAGCTTAAAGTGAGAATTAAAAATGAAAATGATCTCGACGAAATAATGGAACAATTTATAGGTAATCTTCAATAAGCTGCTAGGATTGCCACACCAGAACTAGCGCAACATAAACTGGAGCTTATAAAGGAGAATCGAAAAAATATTACTAGTAAGAGTCCAAGAAAATCTTACGGCGATAACAGATCATCAATTTGGTTTTATACAATCTCACTCCACTATACAACAGGCACATAGGATAACTTCAATCATTCACAAAGCTTTTGAAGACAGTGAGTATTGCCCTAACGTAAAACAAGCATTCGATAGAGTGTGGCATGATGGGTTGATAGCCAAAATGAAAAAATGCTTACCAAATCAATTATATAAAATACTGAAGTCATTATTGACTGGTACTTCAGGACAAGAATAAGAGATGCAGTATCAGATTTTTACCCAAGAAAATAGGGCAGTGTACTAGGACCAGTTTTATACTATTTAATATAAGATCCAGTAATCGCATTTCTAAACTTACAAGAACATCTATTCGCACTTCAAGAATGGTTCAAAGAATGGAAAATAAGTATAAATGAATACAAATCAAAACATATCACGTTTACAACGAGGACTCAAAACTGTGAGGCCGTATTTATAAATAACATCGAAATTCCTCCTAGTACCAGCATTAATTATTGAGGACTATATCTAGACCGTAGACTTACGTGCAAACGATGCAAAAATTCAAACAATTGTACTGGCTTATTGGCAGAAAATCGAAAATATCATACGCAAACAAGACATTAATATACAAAACCGTACTAGTACCAATATGGAGCTACAGAAGAAAATTATTCAAATCGGTTCCTGTAATCGTCGTCGAAAATTTGTATCCGCACACACATACACACACACATTTCTTAAGAAGGTAACTTCGCTGTTTCCACAGCAACGCAGTTCAAGGTATCGTGATAGTAAATTGCTGGAAGGATACTGTTAATCTTCCACTAGCTAAACAGAAGACAGAAGCAGTACTCATCACCAGCAAAAAAATCATAGAGACTATAAAGTTAAAAGTCGGTGAACAAGAAATCATATCACAACCTTAAATTAGATACTTGGGAGTGATGCTTGAAGCCCGACTTAATTTTAAAGAGCAGGTAAAACAAGTAAGTGACAAAGCATCAGTAGTTCCTGTCTTGTGCGATTAATGCTTAATATCGGTGGACCAAAACAGAGCAGAAGACTTACGCACCGATTCTGCCGTAACATGGCTACGCTCTGTTACCTCACTTGCATGGTAGCATAACATGCCTCACGTAAGTGTATGTTAAAGATTTGTTATTCTCGGCGCACCTATTTTATGAGAATGAATCGTGTTATGGCGTACCATGAGCGAACAAAATATTTGGTTTTTTGATGTTTGCTCTCTGTGTTTGTACACTCGAAATTGGCAGTAATCTATCTCTACGGTGCTAATGCGAACGATTTTTTCAATTTTGGATATACTTGTACTCATAGATAAATAAGCATACTGGTACTTCCAGTCGAAAAGCGTTCACGTTTTTTTTTTCAGATAAATATATAAAATATATTTTACATACAAAATGGCCAGTCGTTCTACGAAATATATGTAGATTTTTTAATCAGCAACCCACAATTTGCATAGCCGATCAATTGAGAATTCTTATTGATACATTAAAAAATAAATTTTGTTTTTAAATAAAAAAACAGTCAATTAATTTTGTTTTTTATTCCTATATATATATATATATATATATATATATATATATATATAAAATGTATATATTTATTTATTTAAAATAATCACATTTATGTAGCTACAAATTATGTTCGTTTTTTTTAAGTATTTACGAATATTATAGTATTAAAAATATCTTCTGGCATAGGAATTTCTGATATTATATATCATATTATCTGCCTCATTGTATACTTCTGAAATATTAAAATCAATTAATTTTAACGAAGTTTGTTTTCATCAAAAAATCCGATTCGCTAATTTTATGTTTTCTCGACGTTTCAAGCCATTCTGAATCGAATGAGGCAAATTTAGCAAAAGTATGTGTATGTGTGTGTGTGCGTGTGCACGCACATATTTTTTGCCGTAAATCGACGTTTTCTCAAAAACGGCTGGACCGATTTCAAAAATTTCAATTCGATGGCAAAGCCATTCGATGCATCTCGTTAAGTACTAGCGTTTATCAAGTTTGCGCGACGATCATCCAAGCCGTTTCTTTGTAAATCGCTGAAAAGTGAAAAATTTTTCGTCCACGTTTTAGCAATTCTGAATCGATTTTGAAAATAAAAAACCGTTCGAAAGATATTGGTTGGGAATCGTGCTGATTAGTTCCTGGTAACGATCGGCCGGGCCGTTTTCTTGTAATCCTTTGTGTGGTTTGTGAAATTAATATATCCAAACAGCAATAGTATACACTAAAATAAGATTTTGGGTCTAAAATTCTCTCATCTTGTGATAATAACGCTTCATTATCTTATGTATTTTGTTCTTTAAAATAGTTATTGCAACCCATATTTTTTGCAAATTATTTGTACTTCTTTAACAAACTATTTCAATAAATCTTCATTTCTTAATTCGTACAGTCTATTCAAAAGTTTACTTAATAAAATACTAGTTTTTTGTAAGTCATTACTGGCGTGTTGTAAAGTTTCAGAACAGAAACTTATATTTTTAAACGGTGAAGAAAGAAATCTGAAAATGATTTAGTTGATCATATTTATCAAAATCTAACTATTAAACTGACGCGTCAAGCAGACAATTCAAGTAGTAACAACAACAAACAAAAAACGATATAAATATAAAAATTACAAATTCCAATTTTTGATGAAGAACATATAATCTGAATTAGTTTTACAGATTTGTTAACTTATCGAATGTGGAAAGGCTTTACTAATTGAATTGATTGCTAGAGCATGCAGAAATATTGCAGCAGAAATAAATTCTCTTAAAGCGTTAGCTTACAAGTTGAAGTTCAATACCTCTTGTTGTGCCCGCTGAAACCCCTATATCGAATATTCTATTAGTATGGGCCCCACTACCTAGGGCAGGCAAAGGGTATCGTAGATACCCGAAGACATCCAAAGGAGTCAGACCTAATGCCTCGTCTCCACTGCACGAACGCGCACGGCGAATCCTGTTTTTGACATGCGCGAGGTTTGCTTTTGTTTGCAATAATTTAGTCTGCACACATTGCATACAGATTCGCCGTACGGATTCGTGCAATGGAGACGAGCCATAAGATGCACAGGCGACACTCACACTTTCTCTCTTGGAACCACAGCTTTTCTTTATTTTCTAATTTTCCTTATCTATGGACGATACTAAATCAAACTCTATAACCTATTATATAATTTATTCATGAAATTATTGTACTCAAAGTAAATAAAAGTTGTTCATTAGTCTATAAGGACTCGAAGTGTTTTTACTCAATTAAATCTCCGCTGCAAGGCAACTTAATACATCACACTCGATAAAAAAAGGAAATGCAAAACTACGTTAAAATTATTAATATTTATTATTTTTTGAAAAATTGTAGTTTTGCTTTCTGCTTGCGCTCGTTGGGGGCCTAGTATTTTTGATACGGCTGATACGGCGGTAGTTACGCCCCTGCCAGTAGTTAAGCTTGCAACTTGCAACTTGTAGTATTTAAACTTGCAACTTCTAACTTAATTGACGGATTTGGAATTGGAC
The DNA here is from genome assembly GCF_003426905.1 of Ctenocephalides felis. NCBI lineage: Eukaryota > Metazoa > Arthropoda > Insecta > Siphonaptera > Pulicidae > Ctenocephalides > Ctenocephalides felis. The sequence continues at coordinate 46,581,487 of NW_020537646.1, forward strand.
TATTTAGCTTAATAATTATAAATTTTATAGTACTATAACAAAGTTCTTAAAATCTCAATATTTCTAATATTTCAGAATTTGTTAATTTTGGTATTAAACATAACTTTGATAACCATTGCAATGATAATATAGTAATCATCTGCCTCTCTAATATCATCTTTTTCCTGTAAATGTACACTATTCCGGGATAGTACATTATTCCGGGAGTTTTTCATTTTGATCACAAAACTAGTGGGGTGCATGGAATCGTGCCTTAAGGCAAATTGCTGAAACTTTCCGTAAAGTAATTGAAAATCTTGGTACGGAACCTAAAAATATTTACACAAAATGTGGGCACATTATGAAAAATCTCTATAAAATATCTGATAATTTGATGCGCATATGTCTAATGATCAATTTTCATAACCGCTAGACCTGCTTCCCAAAAAATTCAATCAGTTTTTTAACTTATCAATACAAGTAAATTGTATTTTGAATTATTAAAAATGGACAGTCTGTTCTCTTAAAAACTGAGTTACCGTTTTTGGCATTCTTTGCCCCGTTCTGTTTAATTTTTGGGAAAGCAGGTCTAGCGGTTATGGACTCACAATAAAAATAAGTTAAAAAAATGTCATTTGGCGGTCAAAAATGTTTATTGGACATGTGTACATCAAATTATCAGATATTTTATAGGAATTTTAATGTGTACACATTTTGTGTAAATTTTTTTGGATTCCGTATCAAGATTTTTAATTACAGTACGGAAAGTTCCAGCAATTTTCCTTAAGGCACGATGCCATGCACCCAACTAGTTTCACTCTGTTTAGTCTTACAGACCACATAGCGAATATTTGCAATAAAACTCCTAAAAAGTTAAAATTTAATTCAAAAATTAAAAAAGTTAAAATTTATTAAGAAGCTGTAAAGAATTTAATTCAAATCACTCACTAATTTGGATGAACTATGCAAATCTGCAGTTTAAGTTTGAATATGGATAGATTTATGGTATCCTCATCATATCAATAACTCCAATGCGAGTAAACTCCTAAAATATCTATATTTTAAAATGCACAAAATTAACCTTGTTCATGGCTTTGACCACAACACATTGCTTATATTAATGAGTTCAGCATATCATCTCTTGCCACATGTTGTTTTATCGATACTATTTTGTTTCTTTATGAAGTTTGTATTAATACTTATAGACCATCCTCAAATTGTTAACCAACTATCCTTTAACGGCCCCAAATTATATTTACGAACACAAATATTTTTCAAATATCCTATTCCTAAATCTAATTCTCTATTAAATTTGCAATAAAACATCATATATATTTTTGAGATTTTTTCATAATATATGATTTTTGACACTTTATTCTCTTGTTTTTAAATTATTCCAAATTATATACAAAAATCATAGAGCTTATAGTACAATGCAAGTATTATAAAGCCTATGACAAAAATGCAATAAAATGATAAAAAAATCCAAACAATTTAAAATTTAGTTTACAAAATATGAAAGCACTTTAAAACATGATGTAGACTTTTTTTGAAAAAAATTTATTCAAAACAAGAATTAGCAAAGGTTCAATCATAAAAAAAGTACAGACTAGCAAACAAATTACCTCAGAACATGGTGCGACACAAACATCTTGTAATCAAGATTGTATTTTCAAATTTATCACTAAGCAATCGAAAATGTGCCAACAAATTTCCAATAAATTCCATACATGCTAGGATTTTTGTAAAATATATATTTTTTTAATCCTCTTATCATTATATCCAGTTAGTTGACAGATGGCGCATATTACACACTTAATCCTTCGTTAAAATAGTTATGTTATTAACATTGTCGAACAATAACAATTTTTAGAATTATTTTCATTCATGTCAATATATTTCTATATGGTAATATTTATATGAATTAATATTAAATTTAATTTACATTAATGATCCCATTTTGATTTTTTCTTAGTGAAAATTTCAGTTCCATCTTCTTTAACTGCTGAGTAATATCCCATTCCTTCATATTTTGATCGCATGTAAGCAATATAACCCAAGCTAATAGTGATTCCAACTAATCCAATACCCATTATAAACATATTCTAAAAAATAGGTAATAAATAAAAATCAAACTAATTTTTAAAGTCAATTATGTAAAACTTACAGGTTTTGCATATAGTTCAAAGTTTACAGCCCGAAATATACCAGTTGTTCTCAGTGAACGTAACCCTTCACCGGGCAAAGGTTCTCGATTGGGAAGTTCTTTAGACATTATTGAATGATATACTTGCAATTTTTGGTTTTACTCTAAAACAAATCCAACTATTATTCAATGTCGCAAGATTGTGTAATAGTAACATGATGCTAATAAGATTTACATCATATTACTTTGATGTATTACATTGAATTAAAAATATTAAAATTTATTTTATATAGCTCTGTGTGTATATATATATATAGTGTGTCTGTACAGTTTTAATCAAAATAATATTGGCATCACAAAAACTTTTCGATATCAAACATTATGTATCCTTAGAAATTGTCTAAGATATCAATGTTAACCTCGCAAATCGGAAACCATGATTAGTATGTCTAGACAATATAATAATAGTAGTTCAAATAATATAATTATTAGTATGTATTGATACAATTGTTGGTAAAGATTAATAGTAATTACCTTTGCATGCGTCATAATTTCGCACTAATTAAATTTGAATATTGCAAAGTGATCATTTTATAATATGAGAATAGGCGATTATTCTCAAATACTATGTATGAAATACTGTCGCCTGCAACGTTTTGAGCGCAGCGATGTGGGGATTAATTACAACATCTTACCAATTAGTTAGTAACAGTCATGTAACAGTGATTTTTGATACCAATATCTAGTTTAGATTCTAGACAAAATACACAATATAGACTATAGACGATACATCAGCCTAGACAAAATAATGATACAAGGGCGGGTTTTACACTGAGATACAACACTTAATACAGACCAGACCCTAGACAATATTAGAATCACGGGGTATTATAATATTGTCTAGGCTTTAAGTATTCCTTCTGAACCTAAAAATCGGGCGAGAGAAACGTCTATATGAACACGGAGTATTCTAGTCATTATTATATTGTCTAGGATTCTAGTATTGTTTAGGATTAGAATACTATGTGTTCATACCTTTTTTTTGACCAGCAATATTTATACTTGTTAATCTATAGACCAGACGTTTCTTATCTACGGGTTACTCTTCTTTTATCTATGCGTTACACTTTCTATGTTTTTAGGAAAGTTACGCAAGGTTACGCACACAAAGGTGTAGTCATAGATAAAAGAAGAGTATATAGATCGCTCTCTCGGGCCATATTTCGTTGCCACGTTTTTCGGTCAAAACTGTCAATTGTCCGGTTAGTTTCCTCTCCCAATGTAGATGGCGCCAGCGTCGACCATGGGTGCGAATATAAAATGCTGAAGAAATGCACCAATATATAGACCGTTTGAATTCAAATTTTTTTTAAATTAAAAAACCAAAATTGAATATAAAAAAGCGTACTAATTTCAACAATAACATGTTACATATACTATTACAATACATTTATAGATAGGCAATTTGCATAAATGTATATATTATATATTTGTATATATACACTATATAATGTGTACTGTAATATAAATATAATATATATATATATATATATATATATTAACAAAGTCTAATAATCGGGCATAACATCAATAAAAAACATGAATTTCTTTCAAAAATTATTTTAAATCCATACGTTTCGGCTATAATCCTAGCCTTCATTCAGTGGAAACTAAAAATAAAATTAAAAACTAAACAATTGAATTGGAGTGAAAAGAAAAAATAAAATAGTAATTAGTACTTACAATTAGTTGATCTTAGTGTTAAATTGAAAATTTTAATAATCCATGGTATTAGGATATGGTAATGCACTACACTATGTATTATAAACATAACTTGAAATTACACAATATTTTTCACAAAATACTGATTTGAAAAAATCACAAATGAATAGTGTGTTATTCGTAGACTGGTTGAAGATGTAATGGAGAAAGTCATTTTTTAAAAAATATTTTTACCAAGATTCTGCACATGTGTGGACGAATTGTAAAACCTTTGCGCGAACGCTTTTATTGTTTTGTAAGAAATTTGGAAATGTTATCTAAATAGAAGAGATGTGTGTCGCACAGCGTGTTGAGTTCATTCCGTTTATTTATTGTCTTATTGTTATAAATAGTTAAAAAAGATCCCTCTATAATTCTTCGTTTTAAATAAATTTTGTTCAAATTGTAGTATAGTCGGATTAGAAAAGTCCATATTGTGTTTTAAAGTGTATATATGGTCTGCAAGAACAGTTTTGAATTGTTTGGGGTTTTTGAATTGTTTTTATGTTGTTGTAACCGTTTATTGAGGTTCTGGCTAGTTTCTCCTATGTAAATTAAATTGCAGTCTAAACAATTTATTTGATAGACGAGATTTCTGAGTCGTTCGATATAAATGGGGTTTTTTGTTTTTGTAAAAATAGTGCTAGTAGTTGTACTAAAATTGGTTACAAGTCGAAGTCCAGATTTATAAAAAGTTTTTTCCAAGGAACATACAATTCTTTAATGTATGGCAAACATATTACACCAGAATGAGTTTCTGAGTCAGGTAAATCGTTATGTACTGTGCAATTGTCCCTATTTTATTCAAAAGGTACGTTCGTCTGTTACTAGTTACGGAATTTATAAGTTTTAGGGGATAAGAGTTATCTGTTAAAATTTTTGTAATTAATTTGATGTTGTGTCCCAAAAGTTTTGTCCGATAGAAGTATTGCGTGGTCCGTTAGATTTATTATAGTACCTATTTTCATTTTGAGTG
>NW_020537646.1:46587348-46631192 GCF_003426905.1 Ctenocephalides felis
TTCTCAAAACTATGTTTTTTGAACTGGTGACAACTGTAACTCAAAAACCGCTTATTTACATTAAAACCGCTTATTTTAATGAAATTTATACAGCTTTAGAATACATAATAAACTCGGGCTTGATCGAAAGGTTTTATTATTTTTTTTAATTTAAATTTTTTAAGACCAATTAACTGTTGATTTTTTTCACAAATTTAGATTTTTCTTTTATATGCCCGCCGTTTTGTTAATTTTTGCAAAAAAAAGAAAGAAAAGCTTCGATCAGGCCCGTGGATTATCTAACTATTTTTTATTCAAGAAGGTTATGCCTATCACCGCCAGAACGTTTTTTTTACTTTCAAAACATTGTATAATAATGTCGTATTTGAATTACGTTATGTCGTAATACTTATTGTGTGAACAAACGGAATTCCTCTCATCTTATACATCACAGTTACAAAGTCATAATAAATTTGATGAAAAGTAATTTTTTACAAAGTTCTTAAATTTTTGTTCGTTAAATCTCTTTCTCTGTTTCTCATTCCTCTTTTATCTCTTGCACCCCGCATACACTCACTCTACGTATGTGCCTCGTAACCTTGAATTGATTTGTGTTACTATGCATTCCGAGCGAAGAACACATAATATTAGGAGGTCAATATGTGCTCTTTTACATTCACTTATAGGCTAAGACAATATTAAATATAATAAATTCATGATTATGAATGAGGAAACTGCAATGTCTACATTATTATTACCGAAAGCAGTTGAGATGAGCCAAAAAATAAAATAATATAAGATGCAAATAATATACATGGTTGTCAGTTGCATGGTTTTCAGCGGGCTGTCAGTGATTGCGCTCAACATATTCAATTTGACAGATTATTATTTTTTAACTGATGCAGTCGTTTTGCCATACTTTACTAAGTTACAATACAAAAAAAATACGTATTCAAAAAATTATTTAGAAGTTTCGTTGTGTCAAAAATTCATGTTTGCCATTGGATACGGAATATTTACTCAAGTCAATGGAGCGTTCGGGTCTGAATTTTTTTTTTACTGTTTTCCAATTCGTATGAAGTTTTGAATTAGGATCATCTTACTCTGAAGTTCAAAAGTGAAAATAATTTAGACTCATTTGCCACTTCCCGGGGATGACATTTCTTTTCAGTGTGTAATTTTACTTATTTCAGAATAACGTCGAGTATCGATAAAAGAACTAATTATAAGACTAAAATGTTTAATGTTTTTCAAAGAAGTAAATACTTTTCAAGTTACTGGCTACTGAAAATTTGTTTCTTTTTTGCGTTTTCACCGTTTTTTTGCTAATATCTTCAAAAATACACATTTTAATAAAAATCGTGTAATGAACAAAAACTATATCAATTAAAATCTTAATAAATCGCTATTTAATAATGTTTTAGGAACAATATTAAGCTAGATATAAAATGGATTTTTACAGTGCTCAAAATAAGCTTTTAAATGAGTACTTCTGCGTGTAAAATGAGTGAGCTATCATGCAAATAAAGACGCATACAATGTTTTTTTCGTTCAAATCAAAAAGTTTATGAGCGCCATTTCCACCAAATTAAAAATAATCGTATTCCATCTAGAATTAACTTGGTTTAAGAGATCTTGATGGATTCTAGAAAATACCACAACTTTAGTACAAACGATTTTCAAAAAACTCATGATTTCATGAAAAAAAAACATTAAAAAAAACAACCAATTTCTCATTATAATATCTCTGAAAGAATACGTATAAAAGTATATATATGAAAATTCAAGGTCTTTTTCTAATTATTGCTTTTTATTATTTTTCTGTTGCACAAATATTGATAGAGTTATGATTGTTCAAGAGTACGCAACTGTCCATAATGTATATTGAATTATTAGTGAAAAAAATGTAATTTAGATATTAAAAATACTAAAAGCCAGTTAAAATATGGTACGAAATTATAAAAATTATAGGCAACATTATTGAAACAATTACATAGAAAGAATAGGGTAGAAAATAAAAGGTGTTATTGTACCTTTACCGCGCATGCTATATATTAATTATTTTTGAATTTGATATACTTTTTAAAAGATTTAAATTTTCAACACGTATATCTTGACAATATGACAATAAATACATCACTAAGGCAGACGATGATTTTTTTGTGATAAATTTGGAAAATCAATGTTTTCGTCGTGAATAAACAAAAAATCATTCATTTATACATCCATATCTATAGGTATGACTAAAAATATTGGATAACCCTTGTTCTATAAATTGCCGTGTATAATTTTTAATATACAATTTTATTGAACATATTTTAATATTTGTTAAAGATAATTAAAGCGTTAACTGTGGGAATTGAGAATAATCATTTTATTTGAAACATCACTCATAGATTGGTGTAAATAGTAATTCGAAAAACAATTATTATTATTTTTAACTGAACGGTATAAATATTAGTATAGGATATTAAAAAAACGTAGATGTGGGTACGGGACAACGTCTGCCGGGTCATCTAGTATATATATATATATATATATATATATATATATATATGAGTATTTTATCATTATTTACATTTTTTTATTTATACCTGAAAGATGACACATATCTAGTGTCGAAACTAGTACTGTCAATGAATAAAATATAATCTTAGTACTTATTTTATTGTCTACTTCATTCATTTGTGTTTGGTTATATATGAAAAATTACTTGGCGGAAAGTGTGTTACAAATGAATATAATAAATGATTTGATTCATCAGTAGCTATCTTGTTTAGGTACCACGAGATAGTTTCCATCATGTAGTAACTGCTTGTGGCTTGCCAATGTACTGGAAAGCGCCTCTTTATTCAACAACTCCTTCTAGTCCCAGTGGTCATGTGGATGGTCATAAATTTATTGACTTCTGGAAAAAGTAAGTATTCTGAAATATTATTATATAATTATAATTATATAATTATATTAATATAGAGCAAATTCATAGCATATTATTATCATCATATTATCATTGACCATAAAAGTCTTCTTCTTTATAACATACTGTTAATTCGATAGTATTTATATATTATCGTTTTGTAGAATGGTGGCAAATTGCCATGATGCTGCTTCTCGCTTTATCTTCATATGCACTAAAGGCGATCCCTCTAGGCGCTATTTGAGAGCTGACGATCTAGTGCCATTAGTACAGGACGTGGTTGAGAGACATCCTGGTTTAGCTTTCTTAAGATCAGCCAGAGAATTCCATTCAAGATACGTTCATACAGTTATTGCCCGAGTATTTTACACAGTCAACAGATCTTGGTCTGGTAGAATCAGTGTACCTGAGTTGAGAAGATCTGATTTTTTGCAGGTAAATATTCGTTTTTTTCCTTTAAAGTAAAACTTCTTTAGGCGCGACATGGGTGTAAATCCGTACAAATGCAACGGAAGTGAGTTACGGCAAGGTCAAGTGCCAATGATCATTCGCTCTCAATGAGATCACTTCCATACGGTAGATTCTTCTTATTTTTTTCTTTGTATGCGTTCTGCGAGGCTTCTTTATATGCGTTACTTCATACGAACGTACATAAATAAGGAAACGTGCGTACGTCACTGAAAGCGTGAAGCATATTGTTCATTTTTCGTGTTTCATGTCATTACATTTTAAGGTTGAATATTAGTACAAATTTTGAGTTAATAAAAAATGTCTGGATCGGAAGAATATTTTATTCGGTCCCCCATAAATAATTGTAGTGCAAATAATAAAACAAATGAAAAATCTGTGCCGTGTAAGAAACGTAAGTTTATTGAAGTAGTTTGTATGACAAGTAAAGTTGTGAAAACAATATTTATTTAGACGTTATTTGACATAATAATTCTCTGCATTTTTATAGATATTACAAAGTATTAAAGCAGTACTTGCTTCATTCTAATTTTAACATGCCGAGGATATATCTTTTTCAGAATTATATTTCAAACACTTTTGGAAGTTTAGAGGAAGTCTACATGTTTTTCGTTTATGATGGCTATTAAGTATTGCATATTTTTATAAATAATGAAGGATAATATTCAGATTTATTACTATAAACAAGAGATCAAGCACAACAATAGTTTGTGTAGCTGTGTATCATTTATATACAGATATACTTTATTATGGACATCTATGCAGTTTATTTATTGCTAGTGTTCATGAAATTATTCACTGCGTGAACGAATATTATAGAATTTATTAATCATTACTTCATTTCTCTAATAAAGGTTCAAGTCCTAGGTGCTAATTCCAATGACAAACCGATCATGTCGTATTTGAAATGACTTTGATTGCATTATTGTTTTCAAATATTATATATATTTTTAATGCTATTATAAATTTATAATTTATTATTATATAAATATGTATGATGGTTGACATTAAAAAATGTGTGCATCACGAGTGTTACCATATTACTGATGAACATTATTCAAAATTGTTATATGATGTATTTATTTATTTTTATCTTAAATGCCATCTGGTACAATAGCAAATAAGTTTTACTTCAGTCGCGTGTCAACCTTACGCGCACTCTTATTCTTTATTTTAATCTGAAATATTTAAATTAAAAAGCTGGAATTTCTGAAACTAACTTTTATTCATAACCACTACCAATTTTTAATTAATTACGGCATCAGTAGCATTATTAAATCTCTTCAAATTCTATACTTTAGGTATGGTAGAACCAGGGTTAATGGTATACTAGTTGAAAACGCCACCGTATTTATATAAAAAACCAGTGGTGCATCGTGCCTTAAGGCTTGATTTTTTTTTTATAGCAATAGCTCTATGTAACTAGCTTTGCAGTCTAACGGATAAACATACAAACGGAATCCAAAGAAATGTAACCAAAATTTTGAGCTCATTATTAAAATCTCTACAAAATATCTAATTATTTGATGTGCATATGATTAATGATTATTTTTGACCGCTAAACTGCCTTTTGGTTTACTTTTTTTTATCGCATCTCCGCCTTTGCTAAAATTCATTCAATTCTTCATTTTGCCAATACAAATAAAATATTTTTTGTATCATTCAAACCGGCCGCTCCATTCTCTCAAATACTGAATTACCATTTTTGGCACTTTTTGCCCCGTATTTTCGAAGCGGTTAAACCTGCCTTTATCAAAAACTAATAAACACGCCCCATTAATAGGAATCGAATGTTTTTTGAATAATTGAAATCGGTTTATTCCTGTTCTCGAAATCGTCGACCAAAAACTGTAATCCGCATACACTAGCACTCACACATATATATATATATACATACACATGACATGCATCTATTTTTTCTAAAGTATGCAAAAATGTTCAGAAGGCTTTGAATCTTAAAGATATGCACTATAACTTACCCTACGAAAAACAATCTTGAAAAGAAAAAGAAATTGGATCGAACCCTTTCTGCAAAAAGAGTGCCTCCAACACTTGGTAAAATAGAAAAACTAAAAGGTAAAACAATGTGTAAAAAAGGGAGAATAGTGGTAATGGGAATGATAGACGAAAGGGAAAGAAATAGATAGATGAAAGGGAAAGGAAATCATTGATTTATGGTGGCTCTCATACCATTGACTTGCCTTCGGGCAGACTACCATATAATATTATTACCATATGGACAGTTAACAAAGTAAAATATATTTCTGGTGTAACCGGCCATCAACATCATGCAATATGCTAACCTACGTATTTCTTTCGGTATTTTTTTTTGTTTTAAGCATAGTTATTTAGATTTAATAATTTAATAATTTAATTTAATACCAGATTGTTCAGTTGTTGGAAGAAGAGGAAGATATCAATCAAATAACTGCATATTTCAGTTATGAACATTTTTACGTTATATACTGCAAATTTTGGGAACTTGATCGAGATCATGATCTTTATATTGATAAACAAGATCTTGCAAGACATAATGACCATGGTATGTATAATGAAACACACATAAGGATATTTGGTAATAAATATAATAAAGTTTTTGTGCTATTTTTTGCGATAGAAAAATATATTTATCTTACTCTTACTAGTTATATTGGATTCCAAATATAAATTTTAGCTACTTGCATGAGATGATTTCTTCGATATGTATCGCAAGCTTTCTTATATGCCTGCCTGAAGCATCTGTTAATTATTGAATTGCGTTTGATTATGACCATTGTATTTTGAACAAACTCATTTCTTTAATTTCTTATATTTAATATTGCGAAAATACTGTCTGTATTTTTTTCAGCACTATTGATTTATTTTTCTTACTGTTTAATTTCGTTGTTGGTAAAAGATGTCCATTGTGTATTATCAATAAAATCTATTATTCAATATGCATATTATTTTTAGCACTCTCATCAAGGATGATAGAACGAATATTCAGCGGTTGCGTGACGCGTGGTTCTACTGGCCCTCAAGCACGAATGAGTTACACAGAGTTTGTTTGGTTCCTTCTAGCAGAAGAAGACAAAACTCATCCTACTGCTATTGAATATTGGTTCCGTTGCATGGATTTAGATGGAGATGGTATTTTGTCCATGTACGAACTAGAATACTTTTATGATGAACAGACACATCGTATGGAATCAATCGGTATCGAAACGTTGCCGTTCGAAGACTGTTTGTGTCAGGTAAGATTTTGATAGCTTGGCGGTTCAAATGCTTCTTACCATTTTAGAATACTGTATAAGTTGCATGCACTTTTCGACACGTAAATAATCGACTTTCAAATTTTCAACAGTTTATTTCGAAAATATTATTTTGCCTTCACTAAATACTAATCAACGCTACTTACAATTGTAATCTGAAAATTAAACATATAATATCTCTATTATAATATCTATAATTGTATTAATTATATGGCACATACGCGCTGTTGCCATTATAATGTTTGGACTTTTTTTATTATTTTTTTTATAATTTAACCACTTTTTGTTGGTCTCTTATTTTATTTTGTTCTTTAACCCAAGAGCACTATCGCCATATTAAGTTCAATTGAAACACAAGAAATTCTTATTTAAAATACTGCTAAAAAACGGCCCGGCTAAAAACTAATAACTTTCAGTTCAGTTCAGGATATTTGTTTATTTGTAGAATCAGGAATTTTGCACTTTTCTATTAATTATAAAAGAACGGTTCGGCCGGCCTTTCGTTTTGCATGTCTAATCCACGCGAGTTCTATTCGAGTTGCATTGAATGGCTTTTAAATTCGGGAGAACGAAAGGTTAAATTACGGAAGGCGAAAGGTCAAATTACGGCAACATACACATACGCAAATACTTTTCCCATTTTAGTCTCCAGCGATTCAGATTGTCTTGAACAGTCGAGAAAAGAAAATTAGCATGTCGGATTCCAACGATTAATCGATAACGGTAAAACATAAACCAAACCTTCAGGAAGTGAAAACATTTGTATGCGATGCATATTTGAATACAATTTTTAACTCTGCGAAGGAGAAGTTTGTTTCCATCAAAAAATCCTATTCGCTAATTTTATGTTTTCTCGACGTTTCAAGCTACTCTGAATTGAATGAGATCTATTTTGGAAAAAGTATATGTGTATGTGGGTGAACAGATTTTTTGCCGTAAATCGACGTTTTCTCAAAAACGGCTGGACCGATTACAATAATTTAAAAGCTATTCGATGTATTTTGATGAGGACTATCGTTTGTCAGTTTTGCGCTACGATCGGCCAAACCGATTCTTTGTAAATCGCAGAAAAGTGAAAAATTTATCATCCACGTTTTTGCCTGCAATTCTGGGTTGGGAATCGACCTGATTAGTTTTTGGTTAAGATCGTCCGGGCCGTTTTTTTGTAAAAAAGTATTAAATTTTTTTTTTTTTGACAATTTTTATGTTTTTTTTTTGACCGTAGATACCATAGTCTTGTAGATCATACTAAAATATCACGGCCCTACGACAAGTCGTTTAATTTTAATAATTATTCAAAGTTTGCAAAAATATGTATCGTTTTTTTGGCATTTGTCAAAATTAGATCGTTTATCGACGTTTTCTCAAAAACGAATTTTAAGAAATTTAAATTAAAATTTGATGTATCTCAATGAGGACTATTGTTTGTCAGTTTTGTGAGGCGATTCGCCGAGTCGTTTCTTTGTAATTTGAAAAAAAGTGTTAAACTTTTCGTCCACATTTAAACTCACACTACCGGAGCGATTTTGAAATATCAAAAACTGTTCGAAAGATATTGGTTGGGAATGATACTGATTAGTTTTAGGTGAAAATCTACCGAGCCGTTTTCTTGTAATTAACTGTTGAAAAAAAGTTTGTCAATTTTTGTGGAACTTTTTTTGGAGATATATATCATGGTCTTATAGACTTTACTGAAATATTACGGCGTTACAAGTAGTTTAATTTTAAAAATTCGTCAAAGTTTGAGAAAATGAGTAGTTTTTTTGATGTTAGTTAGAATTAAAATCAGACGATTTACTTGGTGATTAAGAGTACTTAATCTTAATGAACCAACTAAACCATTAAAATCCTACGGAAACTGGTTCAATTATCAAAATTTGTGAAAATTTGCTTTTAGAAAATACTCCGAGTTAACGTGTTCGTTCCTTTTCAATTATGTGTAATAAATCCACTCGGAATACTTTTAATCACTAATAAATTTATTTATTTTTTATTGAATAAGTCGATTATTTACACAATTACAAAATAAAAATAACAACTAGTTGGTGTTTCATTTTGATTAATTGTTAATTTGGTGCAGAATATGTTATAGTAATCGCAAGAAAATGAAAATGAAATTTTTTATTTATTTTTACGTTTCAAAGCCATCTCAACATTTTAACGTAAATTATAAAAAATGTATTTATGTGTGTATGTGTATATTTCGTACAATTCTCGTCTACGATTTTAAGAGCACGATTTCAAAATTTAAAAATTTACAAAATTCGATTCATATTGATGTGGAGTCGTGCTCCTTTGTTTTTGAAAAATCCATGCGCAGCTGCTTCAAAGATACAAGGCAAAAAGTGAAAAAGGGCAAACTTTCGTTTTTTGAGAGATCACTTGTTTAATGATTCAAAAAACATTTCACTTGTATTGATGAATGAAGAATTGGTTAAACTTTTAGTCAAGCGGTTTTCGACAGCCAATAAAAAAACTAGTGGGGCGCATGGCATCGTGCCTTAAGGCAAATTGCTGGAACTTCCCGTTCCAAAAAAAAATTTTTTTTCAACATTTTCGAAAAAATTTTAATTTGAAGGAATTAGATTTTTGAGAAACTATAAATTTTTGACAAAAATTTACTTTTTTGATAAAAAGATTTTTTTAAAAAAATGTTTATTTTATTTTGAAATATTTTGAAAATTCTGAACTTTTTTTTTTTTTGACCGCCAAATATCACTTTTTTTTACTTTTTTTTACTAGATCTCCGAAACCGCTAGACCTTCCTTGATGAAAATTTAAACAGTCTTTATCAATACAAGTAAAATGTTTTCTGAATCATCAAAATCGGACGCTCCGTTCTCTTAAAAACTGAGTTACCGTTTGTGGCACTTTTTGCCCCGTATCTTTGAAACGGCTAGACCAAAACTATGCCAAAAACTAATCAGCACATCTCCTTATCAACAGCAATCCAATGTATTTTGAATGCAGAATGTGTTTTGCGACAGTTTTAGATTTTTGTCATTCTTTTAATTTTTATTATTTTTAATTATATTACGCAGATGCTGGATATGATACGTCCGGCTAAGCCTGGCTGTATATCTTTGTCGGATCTAAAAAAATGTAAAATGACACCAATTTTCTTCGATACATTCTTTAATCTCGAAAAATATTTAGATCATGAACAAAGAGATCCTTTTGCGAACCAGAGAGAACAGGATGGTGATGAGGTAATTTTATTGAAATTAGTCATCTACTCTTCTCTGACTTTTTTCATTTTCTTCTTAAATCATAGATAGATCATATGTATGCAAATTCATTATAATCAGTCATACAAAAATATATGCAATTAAAAAGAAATCCATAGAATTTTGTATTGTTTTCGAAAGATTTCATAATATAATATTCATGCTATAGAATTAAAAAAAAAAAAACTTTTTGATTATTTGAAAAAAAAACTTTTATTTTTACTATATATTTTTGCAATTTGCATTTAACATGAACTTTTCGCGGTTTTAGCTATCTGATTGGGATCGCTTTGCGGCTGAAGAATATGAACTTCTTGTTGCCGAGGAAGGTGCCGATGCTCAAGATCAATGGTAAATAATTCAACATTTCATGTATTAAAATTCAAATGGCGTTTAAAAAGTATTTTACATTTTCATACTTTTTCCTGCTTTTATTCATTAAAAATTTCATACAAACATATTTCATTGATCCTGTATCGATTTATATTGTTTATGTTTGTAGTACCATTATAATTTATTTAATTTTCAAATTGTTTTTTTTACAAAGGGCGGAGAGTTCGGGGTTCGATAGGGTAAGCTTCTGCAATAGCATGACAAAATGTTGCTTTTTCTATTTAACTTACTTGTCTTTTAATGCTATTCAATAATTTCGTTTAGAATGTGATAACATTTCCGGGACTATAATTAACTATAGTTATGTATTACCAAAATATATAAATATACATATATTTTAAAGTATTTTTCACATTATTTTAATGCGAATTTAACCACAAATAATGAGTGCATGATTCGGGACATTTTTAAGAATACTTGAATACATTAACATCTTAATAATTTTGAATGTTTTTGGGTTTTATCAAATAACGATCATTTTAGTAATATAATCGTATAATCTTATAACAAAGATTAACAAAATTGTAAATAATCAAAAAAGAATAAATGAATTCAAATTTGAGTAACTAATATTTCTAACATCGACAACGACCACTATATAATTTACTTGGTAGGAATAAATGTTAAAAAATTGGTTACGCAAATTTGTGGTTTTTACTTTTTGGTTCTGAAATATCATAACTTATATAAAATGTTCAAATTTTAACGTTTATTGTTATTCATTTTGTGTCTTACATCATTCATTTCATAGAGTTCTTAGATCATTAAAGTATAGGATCCGCCAAATAACTTTTTTTTCAAATTCTCTAAAAAAAACTACTGAATATATTTCAAATTTCTTTTTCTATTTTAAAGTACAATCCATACTTCGTAAATAATGGGAAATAATTTCATTCAATTCCTGTCTAAGTTTTAAATAATTGTCAAAAAATTCTAAATGGTCGCCAAAAAAAAGTTAGATGGCTTGTTTTTTTTAAAAAAGGGCTACTTTTAACTCTTTCTCATACCATTTAGTTTGACGAAACTTGGTTCCAAGTATTAGGCACTAACGCTCTTTCAGCTGATGCTCGAGTGTAAATACCTCAGATATACATACTTTTAGAAGACACTGTTGACCGTTATATAATTTAAATTTACAATTCGTCATATTTATGTTTGATGCTAAAATCTATTCGCAAACTTGCTTGTAAGATTTACGTTTGTGTTGACCATCTGTTCAGGACCCTGGTTCGTAATATTAATTTTTGGACCAAAATTTTCATCACGAGCCAGGTTTGTTAAAGGGAAGGAGTTAACACCAACTCTATTTTGAAAGTTCAATGAACAAGAAATAATTAAAACAATTTTTGTTTTGAATTTTTTTATGCGAAAGTACGATCCTTCCCTTTATACTCCAGTCAATCGAGCGTTTTGGGTCTGGATTTTAATACTGTTCTCCAATTTGCTTGAAATTTTGGAAATAGGTTCATCTTACCCTTAAGTTAAAAAGTGAAAACAATTTGGACTCCACGACCACCCCTGGGGCGGATGTTCCCCGCTTAAATAAGTATACTAAATATACGTATACTAAATATAAGTAATACTAAATTCTTTCATATGATAGGATATCGATCAGAAAAAAATATTTTAGAAAGTTTTTCGAAAAAACAAATACTAATAAGTTACTGACTACTAAAAATTAAAATACTTTTTGGCGTTTTTATTAAAACTATTTTTTTCATTTAGATCATATGGTTTCATGAGCGCCATTTCCACCAAAATCAAAATTCTTCGCATTTTATCTAGAATTAACTTCATTTTAGAGATCTTGACGGATTCTAGCAGATTCACTACTTTAGTACAAACTATTTTCAGGAAGCTCGCGATCTTATGAATTTTTTTTTTCGATTTTTTTAAATATTCAACTTATTTTCAATATCTTAAAAAAATAAAAGATACATATAAAAGTATGTAGATAAAAATTAAAGGGCTTTTTCTGGCTTTATATTGTTTTTTATTATTTTTCTTTCACACAATGATTGTTTAAAGAATTCGCGGCTGTGCAATGAGAGTCTCTCTCGAGCTCTTTAACTTTTCGCCATTTCAAAATGAGAGGATTTACATTAAATTTATGATAAAAAAGAGGTAGCCCTTCTAATTACCTTTCAAATGGTATATTACAAATTGTGATGGAGTCAGAATTAAAGGAGTTATGATCCAAAAACTATTGACTTATATATATGCTTATAATAAATTCTGATTTGCTATTTTATAATTAAATAATTTTTAAATATGCATTCATGAATATTAACTGTTAGTTTTAAGGTTTGAAAAATTTATAGATATGGTAATTATTTTTGACAATTTGAAATAACGTTCAAATCATTAATTTTTCCAATTTCAGAATTTATTTTTTAAACAAATTTTAATCAAGGGGTTGTGTTTTTAAGAATCGAAAAGGGTTGAAAATTTAATAAATAAGATAAAGAGAATGAAATATAATTTACTTTATACTTAAATTTTTTATGACCAAACTGAATTTTTAGGCGTTTTTTAATTCAAAGGTCGTTTCCAAGGGTTGTAGGGCTTTGAAGGGATTGAAAATGATGGTATTAGAAAATACTTTACAACTTACCCTTTAATATTAAACACATTTTCTGGCGACAAAATGGCTCAATGTCAATTAATACAAAAAAGGAACTTGGCGGGTAGCGGTGGCATTAACTCCACCGGGGGTGGTATCGGAGTGCAAATTGGTTTCAATGTTGAACCTAATGGTAAGATTAACCTATTTCCAAAATTTCATGCAAATCGGAGCACAGTAAAAATAGTCAGAGGTTACATCCTTTTTTCTTCTCCATTTACTGCACTATTAATAATTTCATTCAAAAGGCTGCCTAACTTTTAAATGGCTACCAAATAAAAACGTTAGATGACGGACCTGTAATTATCCAAAACATTTTTTTTAAAAATGCATTTAATTCATTTTGATTTATGTAGCTCATACGATGAAGACGACATGGCTATGAAGCTTGATAGTTTAGGCATGGAGATAGAATGTGACTCAACAAACGGCTTGCCTACTACTTCACAAACCACACCAAATATCAGCTCATTGTTTGAAACATATCGAAAACACCGTGAACAATGTTATGAGAGTGATGAACAAAATGGGTTACTGAACAATTTACAATATAATGATCTTAATACTCGAAATTATTTTAATGAACGTCTTAATAAAAAATACAACATAGTTGCCGCAAAAGACAGTGATGACTGTTCTACATAAGTAGTCTATAATATATATATATATATATATATATATATATATATATATACTTTTATTTTACGATGCCAAATATAATTGATCTATCATAAGCTAACAAGAATATTTTCTATATTGAACAAGTATCTTTAAGGATTTACGTTTAAGTTTATCAATCTTTAAGTATCATTAATTTGTGTCGAATATTCTGGCGAGTTAACAGAAATTGCGGCGAGTGAAATTAATCTCTACCTAAACTTCTATTAAAAGTATTGAGATGAACTATATAAAAACAGTAACAATTGCGATACCATCGTACTATATATTAATACAGTTCAATTTCGACTACCGAGTGTTTTTATTGCTTACTTACTAAAATTCGAAAAGAATCGTATAATGAAATGTATTATTGTTGGATTCAAGATATTACATGAAAAATATTTGCAAGATTTTTTTATCACGATATTTTCAAATTACTTTCTCCAATAATATTTCATTAATTGTGCTAATACTTTTGAAGTGTTTACAATTAACAGACTTTCGAGCAAGTGAGTAATTTTCAATTTTATTATTGATTACTTATAGTAATAGATATTTTTATAGTAATTTCTCTAAATAATTAGCTGTACTATTAAAAATTATCATTATTCAAGTAAGTTATCGCAGAAGAACTGAAATTCAATCGCTTTGCAACGTTATTAATAATATTAATTTACATATTTTACATAGATTATTTATATACTGTTATTTACATCATTAGTTTGTTAGATATGTAATATAAAGAGCAGTTTATTGATAGTTTTGTTTACATGATTTACTGGTTAATCTGTCATTGGCATCTAAAAAATTTAATGTCTAATGGATCATACCCATTTCATGTTTTTTAAAATGATAGATAACCAAATTTGCTATCGACACATATTTAGAAAAATTATTTAGGATAGATAGAGAATAAGCAATCATCATATTGAGTAGTTGGAGTAACGGATGGTTCAAAGTACTCAAAATATTATTGCTCGGATATATTATCGACTCGTACAATTTGTATCAGAAATATGATAAAAAAACAAAAATATTTCACGATAATAGTATTGCTGAGTGTTTGTTTCACAAACTAACATTTAATTGTCAAAGAATCAACATTTGAATGTTTATCGAAAATATATTCTATTCAATCAAACTATGGAACGAAATAGATTATTATTTTAAAAAAATAAAGTCTGAAATAATCTATCAGTATTGACTGTAAGGTCAATAACTACTCATTACTCAATACTATTGTAATACTACATACGACAAACTTAAAATTGAGGCTTTATATAGAATTTGTAATGAATATATACAGTTATTTCTCTGAGTTTTATAGTAAAATGATATTTTATAAGTATACTCTACTATGAAGCGTCTAAATATAACCTAAACACCTGCAGTATGCAAGTTGTCTAATAAAAACTTTTAATGAAAATTCAGTGGTGCAAAACATAACCCGAATTTTTATGAAAATGCGGCTGAATTCGCCGTAACAACCAAACAAATTAACAAATCGATTGACAAAAGCTATTACGTTACTCTTAATACGGCAAAATTAGCAAAGTTAAAATGAGGCTTTCTTTAAATGCGGAAGCCGTTGCAGCAATTTTGGTACACCTTTTAGATCACTTTAATTTAATAAAAGATCGTGTATATTTTACATAAAAATAATCGCTTTTATCTAATTTGTGTATTACAAAAATATTTAAATATTAGTTTTATTTTTTAATTATATTTAACAAAAAATATTTCTTCACGTTCATATGATATTAAGTTTTTATTTAATACACGATTCACTTAATTATTAGTTTGTTACGAACGACAAAAGTTATGTATACAGAGCATTGTAATATAAACATGAACACTAGTGTACCTATCAAAATTTTTAATTTACCTAATTCAAGGTATCAAATTTTTTTTAATATTTTTTCAATCCTTTTCGTAACAGTTTACAGTTTTTACACAGCTGTAAATGAATAGCTTATCATCAGAAATATATAAAAATTTGTTTATAGACTATTAAGTTTACTAATGTCTGTAAGTTTGTAGACTATTGGACAAGGTCTGATATTTTTATGTGTAATGATTAATTATTAAAAAAAATAGCCATATATAATATTTCGCATGCAACAAATTGTGCAGTTTATTGGATCATATGTTACTTTAAGATATGGTATATACCAAAGTATGGTTTATTTATATATTCCTTAAAAAATAATTTTAATATAAGATTTAGGCAAAACATTGTTTTTTTTTAATAACTAGAAAATTAAATATTCAAACTAAATGTAGATTATTGTTATATTGCGTGTTGTATAAAAAGAGTATTTGAATAATTAATATTAAAGATAATCGCATTTCAATTATAGCTAGTTTTTAACTTTTGTATGAAATATGTGTCTATAGTTCATTTTATTGAAACCTTATAAGATGAAATCATTATGTTCCATGAACTATGAATGTTCATTCCATGACTACATTTTTTATCTTTATTTTTTTTTTTTAAACTGATAGAAAAATCTGAAGGAAAACCTAGGCATACAAATTTTTCTTGATATAATATATGTTTTTAAAATATTCTATAATATATTTATATATATATATATATATATATATATATATATATATATTACATATAACAAAGTATATGTTGTTTTTGGGTAGTTAATGATTTTCAACTAATTACAAATTAAATGCATGTCTACAATCTTTTTATTTGATACACACTCAGACACACACACACATATATAAATATATATATACATCACCTTGAATTTATTTTGTTATATATATATATATATATATAGCAGAACCTCGATTAACCGGACTAATTGTTGTCGATAGGCATCCGGATAATCAAAAATTCGGATAATCCAATGTATGAAGAATAATGATGTGTATTTATCAAAAATAACAAATATACACATAGATATCAACGAAAATCAATGTTTAATAAGAAATTAACATTTCCTTATATATGTACATATATATTTGTTAGATTATATTACATACATATACTAAACTGCAGCATAAATCGTACAAAAATTCGAATTGTAGGTATGTACATACATATAACTCTGTCGCGGTTGGTAGTCCGGATAATCGCGAATCCGTATAACCGAGGTCCGGATAATCGAGGTTCTACTGTATATATATATATATATATATATATATATATATATATATATATATTTATTTTAACACTTTCTATTATATTATAAGGACTTACTCAATATGTTTATTGTATATGGTAGAGATCTTTATTTCATTGTTATTTTATAAAGTGGTTTAATATAATACATACTGTTTTCTAATATTTGTTTTTATTTCATGTTCTGCATACATATAAATACTGATCTCTATTTGCTAACACAAGTACTCGAACTTGTTAAAAATTTCTTTTTGCTCAAAAATTGAACAAACTAACGTATTTAACTTCCTAATTTATTCGGCGGTATAAACTAAATTCATATTTCTTTCTAATTGAAAGTTTAGTGAAAGTGAACAATCTGCTGCCTGAAGCCTTGATAGCAAGTAATTGAATCGACAAGGCAGGCTGCCGCCTGACGATTGCAATTCGGTGCGCAAGCAATCCAGACTTCAGACACCCGAACTGATGGGCTGAAATTTAATAGTGCACAATAGTGTTATGTAAACAACAAGTGTGAATATTAATCACATTAATCGAACGGATGGGCTGAAATTTAATAGTGCACAATAGTGTTATGTAAACAACAAGTGTGAATATTAATCAGCAAGTATTCAGTGCTACATTGTTTTGTACAACAAATACTCCTTTTAGGTGGGGGAGCGTTTAATTGTAAATAAGTGAATAATTTCATTACAATTATGCAAAATCAAGAAAATATAACTTATTCAATCCCTCCGTTAGTTGAAACTATCAACATTTATCACGATATGTCGACGATGGACATTGAATTTATCAAACAAGTAATCAATCAGAAAACTAATAGTTCAAATAATGGAAAAAATCAACCAGACGATACGATTATGGACGAAATAGTTCCGTCAACTTCTTGGCAAACAGTAGAACCAGGCAGCAAACGCAGACGTACATCGACTAATAAATACGTCGAAAATGTAAACATAACGCCGACTGGAAACAGGTTTGATGGATTAAAAACAACTAAAGGTCGTCCGTCCCAAACAACAACTAGCTATAAGTGGAATTCTGTCTTAAGGCAATTAGGGCATAGTGCCTTAAGGCAAATTGCTGGAACTTCCCGTACCGCAATTCAAAATTCGAGTAATTAAAAATAATCAATAATAATAATCAATAAAAGCTGATCAATGATTTGAAACTTTTAATAGAATTTCGAACCATATTAAATCATTCTACCTTAAATCATTTATTTTGAAATATTTTGGAAATTCTGAACTTTTTTTGCAAAGCAATCGTACTGCTTTAACTGCATAAAGAGGAAATATGAAAGCGCGTAAGCGCCGCGTCGCCAAAATTTAAATGGTAAACAAAATTTATAGTTATTGTTAAAAGTTAAAAAACACAAGCTGATTACACCGAGAAAACTACAAGGCCACCTCCAATATTTCGATATAATATAAATAATTTATGTGATATGATATCTGATATAGTGTAATAAACAATAATGAACAATATTATACAAAATCAATCTCGGACGATACAGTGAAAATAAATGTTCAACAACCCGAGCAATATAAGCTGCTTATAAACTTTTTGAAATCAAATAGTACTGTGGGAGATTGGCAGGTCGCGTCAATTTTAGTAAGCGAGGAAAAAAATAATAATTGACGTTGGGTTTTTGTTGGATCGTTTGTTTTGGCAATGTAAAATTTTGTTCAGATAAATTTATAAAATTTATCACAGTATTAAAGAATAAATATTTTATAATCGGTGATTTATTTGATAGTGGTGACCCCTGTCGTTTGACATTATGCCGCGTCAACACGGACATTTTAGCTGCCACAAACTGCACATTCCGAAATTTATACCAAATGACTTGCAACTTTGGTTTGCCTTAGTGGAGAAGGCATTCGCGTCTTCCAATATCCAGATTGGATATTAGACATTCAACCGAAGTGCGGGATTTGATAGTCAATGAGCCTCAGGTGATGCCTTATTCTACATTAAAGGCTGCGTTAATTTCAAGATTAGGCACTTCGGAAAAGTCGAAGTTGCAGTTGTTTATGACGGATGTAGACTTGGGTGATAGGACGCCATCTCAATACCTACGTCATTTGAGGACTGTAGTCTTCAATGACCGATAACGCAGTTAAAGCAATATGGTTATCCAGACTTCCAGTGGAAATTTAACCATTTTTGGAGGTTGCTTCTGAAACACAGTCAATACAAGAGGTAGGTGAACTAGCTGACCGCTTATTCATTAACCATTCACAGCAACGTGTAGCTATGATTACAGATTCACAAACCTCTGAGAGTGAAACAAAGAATGCTGATCTGCGTCAATTGCGTCAAGATATTGAAGCTTTTTCAAAGCGTTTGGATAAGATTCAATTGTATCAGAAGAAGAAAGTGTCGTTTAGAAGACGACAAGATAACTTATGTTGGTTTCAGGCGAGAAGGTGTATATCGCCATGTAATTTTAAGTCGGGAAACGATACGGGCGTTCACTAATGGCGGCTAGTGACAAACGCCCAAATAACTCACGCCGCATTTTCATCACAGATAAGGAGACAAATGTGAGTTTTCTGATAGACACTGGATCCGATGTATGTGTGTACCCGCGCAGTTTAGTGAAATGTCCCCGTAAGAAATGTTCATTTGAGCTTTCGGCAGCAAATGGAACACCGATAGCTACATACGGTATGTTATCTTTAAAGTTAGATTTTGGACTTAGCAAAACCTTATCATGGAATTTCATGATAGCAGAGGTGTCGCGTCTTATTATTGGTGTAGATTTACTTGCTTATTTCAATCTCGCGATTGATGTTAAAAAGAGCATATTAGTTGAAACCCCTGCAGATTCAGCGGAACAACTTCAATCGGGAAACAGAATAATACCTTCCGTTAAAATGACGACAGCCACATTATACCCATATGATAAAATTTTAGAGGAATATGCAGACCTAACACGGCAGACTGCATTAGGGGTGTGCAAAATTGTTACTCAACATCATATAGAAACTACATCAGGACCGCCTATAGCACATAAACCATGTCGCCTTGCACCAGATAAGTTAAAAGCTGCTAAATATGAGTTCGAAGCAATGATTAAAGCAGGGACAGCACGACCGTCCAAGAGCTGTTGGTCATCGCCTTTACATATGATACGAAAAGGTTCTGGGTGGCGACCTTGTGGAGATTATCGCAGGTTAAATGCGCGGACCCAACCGGATAGGT
The DNA here is from genome assembly GCF_003426905.1 of Ctenocephalides felis. Classification (NCBI taxonomy): domain Eukaryota; kingdom Metazoa; phylum Arthropoda; class Insecta; order Siphonaptera; family Pulicidae; genus Ctenocephalides; species Ctenocephalides felis. The sequence goes on from NW_020537646.1 coordinate 46,607,219, forward strand.
ACCCAGTTCGCCATATCCATGATTTTGCGCAAGCATTATGTGGTAAGGTGATATTTTCTACTATTGATTTAGTGAAAGCTTACAATCAAATCCCTGTAGCTCAGGAAGTCATTGCAAAAACTGCAATCACTACGCCTTTCGGGCTATTCGAATTTCCGTTTATGACATTTGGCTTACGCAATGCAGCGCAAACTTTTCAGAGGTTCATGGATGAAATTTTGCGAGGTTTGGACTTCTATTATGCATACATCGATGATATATTGGTTGCATCGGAATGGCACGAACAGCATATGCAGGGGCGTAACTACCGCCGTATCAGCCGTATCAAAGATACAGGGCCCCCGGGCTCTGGGGGCCCCCAACGAGCGTCAACAGAAATTTAGAAAAACTTTTTATTTATTTCACAAACGACAAAGTCAAAAAATCTATTTATTTTTATTGTCGGGACAACCTAAATCGATTATCGGCATGTTTTGCCTACGGGGTTTCCCCGTTTAACCCTCAATAATCAATGAAAAACCCTCAATAAGCAATGTACAGTTATGCGTACCCAAAATACAATGATATGTTGACAAACGACGAATGAACAGCAGGGATTTCTTTTAATAAGTAATATTTTTTACAACTGACCCAAAATGGACAAGAAGTACAACATTTGGTACAGAAATAAAGACGTTAGAAAAAATACAATCATATGATAATTGCCAGAGTTAGTTGAAGGTTTTATGTATTGAAAGACAGCGGGGGTTATTCACATATTTCAGTTGATTGTGAATTATTTTGTAACCGTTCTTTTTCCGTTTATCATTATTTATATACTATTAAAGCAGGCATAAAGATTTCAAAACCATGGTTATGTTATTATAATATTTTATACAAATCATACTGTCACTTTTGTTGGTTATTAGCGGATCGTCGTAGTAAATCATACTCCTCTGCATGGGTTAACGGTGTTTCTATTAGAAGCAATTTTACACAAACTTTACTTGAACATGAAAAGTCACAGCAGCATATTAATGCGCCCCTTTCTCATAATAATTGGTTGCAAGAAAATACTCAATTGTCAAGTGAAATTAATTGCAAAATTACATTTTGGAAAGATGTATTGCATCGTATAATTAATGTTATAATAACATTAGCATCTTGCAATTTACCTTTAAGAGGCCATGACTTCGATTCTGGAAGTTTTATGTCAATTTTGCGTTTGCTATCGAATTATGATGCTGTTTTGAAAAAACTTCTTTTAAAACCAGAGGGAGCAATAAATTATTTAAGCCCTTTGATCCAAAATGAAATTATAAGTTTGTTAGGAACCGCAGTTAGGAACAATATTATTTTAGAAATTGAAAATGCCCCTATAATAATTTTAGATACAACGCAAGATTTGTCAAAGATTGACCAACTTTCTCTAGTTTTCCGATACATCTCGATAGCAGAGGATGGTAATAATGTGCCTAAAGAATTAAAAATCTGTGAATCATTTTTGAGATTTGTAGCAGTGTCTGACAGCAGAGCCGAAGGACTTAAAATTGAAATTTTGAATATATTTAATCAATATGGAATCGATTTAACTAAATGTAGATTAATAGTATATTGCATCCAGTTTTCCGGATGTAATAACAGCTTGCATTTTATTCTTGACCCTTCCAGTTACAACCGCAACTGCTGAAAGGAGTTTTTCAAAATTAAAATTAATCAAAAATTACCTCAGAACATCAATAAAACAGAAACGTCTATCAGACCTGTCTCTATTGTCCATAGAGGCAGAAACATTAGAAAAACTAAAAACATCATCAGCTATAAATGACTTAATAAATCAGTTTGCAGATAAAAAGGCAAGGAGAGTGAATATTTAATTTTAGTTACTTGTAAAATATTAAGAATAATATTCGATGTATATTTGAAAATTTGATAAATAAATGTTCTTTTAATTTTATTAAATGAATTTATTAATCCTTTTATGTTTCTTTAAATTATGAAAAATCTTTAAGGGGGCCCACAAACCAATTTTGATATGGGGCCCCGCCAAGGCACGTTACGCCCCTGAGCATATGCAACATTTGCATAGTGTATTTTATTACCAATATGTGGGAGATTGGCAGGTCCCGTCAATTTTAGTAAGCGAGGAATAAAATAATAATTGACGTTGGGTTTTTGTTGGATCGATTGTTTTGGCAATGTAAAATTTTGTTCAGATATATTTATAAAATTTATCACAGTATTAAAGAATAAATATTTTATAATCGGTGATTTATTTGATTTCCGATAGTACTGTTTATCATACTTATCAACTTAAAAATGAAAGAGCATACAGAGTGGTTCTCAAAAATATCCATCATACATACGATATTGACGAAATAAAAACGGAACTAGAGAAGAAAAATCACAAGGTCAGAAATATAATAAATATGAGATCGTATATAACCAAAAAGCCACTCAACATGTTTTTTATTGATTTGGAGCCCTCTAATAATAATAATGAAATTTGCAATATCACGAAATTATTGAATCATATTGTAGTCATTGAAGCGGTACTACAAGACTTCTTGAACATTTTTGGAGATATGTTTAAACTACTCATGGAACAAAATAATATGATCATGCAGATGCTCACTATTTTGGTAAAGAAATAATGGCTAAATCACTGCGGATTGTTGAATGGAATGCAAATGGCATACTAAATCATCTAAATAAATTAATTATATATATTATATATTATTATATACATATATATATATATTTATATATATATATATTTATTTATTTATTTAAAATAATCACATTTATGTAGCTACAAATTATGTTCGTTTTTTTTAAGTATCTACGAATATTATAGTATTAAAAATATCTTCTGGCATAGGAATTTCTGATATTATATGCCATATTATCTGCCTCATTGTATACTTTTGAAATATTAGAATCAATTAATTTTAACGAGTTTATGTTTTCATCAAAAAATCCGATTCGCTAATTTTGTTTTCTCGACGTTTCAAGCCATTCTGTATCGAATGAGACAAAATTTAGCAAAAGTATGTGTATGTGTGTGTGTGTCCGTGTGCGTGTGCATGCACAGATTTTTTGCCGTAAATCGAAACTCAAAAACGGCTGGACCGATTTCAAAAATTTCAATTCGATGGCAAAGCCATTCGATGCATCTCGTTAAGTACTAGCGTTTATCAACTTTGCGCGACGATCATCCAAGCCGTTTCTTTGTAAATCGCAGAAAAGTGAAAAATTTTTCGTCCACGTTTTAGTAATTCTGAATCGATTTTGAAAATAAAAAACCGTTCGAAAGATATTGGTTGGGAATCGGGCTGATTAGTTTCTGGTAACGATCGGCCGGGCCGTTTTCTTGTAATCCTTTGTGTGGTTTGTGAAATTAATATATCCAAACAGCAATAGTATACATTAAAATAAGATTTTGGGTCTAAAATTCTTTCATCTTGTGATAATAACGCTTCATTATCTTATGTATTTTGTTCTTTAAAATAGTTATTGCAACCCATATTTTTTGCAAATTCCATATCCATATTTGTACTTCTTTAACAAACTATTTCAATAAATCTTCATTTCTTAATTTGTACAGTCTATTCAAAAGTTTACTTAATAAAATGCTAGTTTTTTGTAAGTCATTACTGGCGTGTTGTAAAGTTTCAGAACAGAAACTTATATTTTTAAACGGTGAAGAAAGAAATCTGAAAATGATTTAGTTGATCATATTTATCAAAATCTAACTATTAAACTGACGCGTCAAGCAGACAATTCAAGTAGTAACAACAACAAACAAAAAACGATATAAATATAAAAATTACAAATTCCAATTTTTGATGAACATATAATCTGAATTAGTTTTACAGATTTGTTAACTTATCGAATGTGGAAAGGCTTTACTAATTGAATTGATTGCTAGAGCATGCAGAAATATTGCAGCAGAAATAAATTCTCTTAAAGCGTTAGCTTACAAGTTGAAGTTCAATACCTCTTGTTGTGCCCGCTGAAACCCCTATATCGAATATTCTATTAGTATGGGCCCCACTACCTAGGGCAGGCGAAGGGTATCGTAGATACCCGAAGACATCCGAAGGAGTCAGACCTAAGATGCACAGGCGACACTCACACTCTCTCTCTTGGAACCACAGCTTTTCCTTATTTTCCAATTTTCCTTATCTATGGACGATACTAAATCAAACTCTATAACCTATTATATAATTTATTCCTGAAATTATTGTACTCAAAGTAAATAAAAGTTGTTCATTAGTCTATATCTATAAGGACTCGAAGTGTTTTTACTCAATTAAATCTCCGCTGCAAGGCAACTTAATACATCACACTCGATAAAAAAAGGAAATGCAAAACTACGTTAAAATTATTAATATTTATTATTTTTTGAAAAATTGTAGTTTTGCTTTCTGCTTGCGCTCGTTGGGGGCCCCGTATTTTTGATACGGCTGATACGGCGGTAGTTACGCCCCTGCCAGTAGTTAAGCTTGCAACTTGCAACTTGTAGTATTTAAACTTGCAACTTCTAACTTAATTGACGGATTTGGAATTGGACTATTTAGCTTAATAATTATAAATTTTATAGTACTATAACAAAGTTCTTAAAATCTCAATATTTCTAATATTTCAGAATTTGTTAATTTTGGTATTAAACATAACTTTGATAACCATTGCAATGATAATATAGTAATCATCTGCCTCTCTAATATCATCTTTTTCCTGTAAATGTACACTATTCCGGGATAGTACATTATTCCGGGAGTTTTTCATTTTGATCACAAAACTAGTGGGGTGCATGGAATCGTGCCTTAAGGCAAATTGCTGAAACTTTCCGTAAAGTAATTGAAAATCTTGGTACGGAACCTAAAAATATTTACACAAAATGTGGGCACATTATGAAAAATCTCTATAAAATATCTGATAATTTGATGCGCATATGTCTAATGATCAATTTTCATAACCGCTAGACCTGCCTCCCCAAAAATTCAATCAGTTTTTTAACTTATCAATACAAGTAAATTGTATTTTGAATTATTAAAAATGGACAGTCTGTTCTCTTAAAAACTGAGTTACCGTTTTTGGCATTCTTTGCCCCGTTCTGTTTAATTTTTGGGAAAGCAGGTCTAGCGGTTATGGACTCACAATAAAAATAAGTTAAAAAAATGTCATTTGGCGGTCAAAAATGTTTATTGGAATTTTAATGTGTACACATTTTGTGTAAATTTTTTTGGATTCCGTATCAAGATTTTTAATTACAGTACGGAAAGCTCCAGCAATTTTCCTTAAGGCACGATGCCATGCACCCAACTAGTTTCACTCTGTTTAGTCTTACAGACCACATAGCGAATATTTGCAATAAAACTCCTAAAAAGTTAAAATTTAATTCAAAAATTAAAAAAGTTAAAATTTATTAAGAAGCTGTAAAGAATTTAATTCAAATCACTCACTAATTTGGATGAACTATGCAAATCTGCAGTTTAAGTTTGAATATGGATAGATTTATGGTATCCTCATCATATCAATAACTCCAATGCGAGTAAACTCCTAAAATATCTATATTTTAAAATGCACAAAATTAACCTTGTTCATGGCTTTGACCACAACACATTGCTTATATTAATGAGTTCAGCATATCATCTCTTGCCACATGTTGTTTTATCGATACTATTTTGTTTCTTTATGAACTTTGTATTAATACTTATAGACCATCCTCAAATTGTTAACCAACTATCCTTTAACGGCCCCAAATTATATTTACGAACACAAATATTTTTCAAATATCCTATTCCTAAATCTAATTCTCTATTAAATTTGCAATAAAACATCATATATATTTTTGAGATTTTTTCATAATATATGATTTTTGACACTTTATTCTCTTGTTTTTAAATTATTCCAAATTATATACAAAAATCATAGAGCTTATAGTACAATGCAAGTATTATAAAGCCTATGACAAAAATGCAATAAAATGATAAAAAAAATCCAAACAATTTAAAATTTAGTTTACAAAATATGAAAGCACTTTAAAACATGATGTAGACTTTTTTTGAAAAAAATTTATTCAAAACAAGAATTAGCAAAGGTTCAATCATAAAAAAAGTACAGACTAGCAAACAAATTACCTCAGAACATGGTGCGACACAAACATCTTGTAATCAAGATTGTATTTTCAAATTTATCACTAAGCAATCGAAAATGTGCCAACAAATTCCCAATAAATTCCATACATGCTAGGATTTTTGTAAAATATATATTTTTTTAATCCTCTTATCATTATATCCAGTTAGTTGACAGATGGCGCATATTACACACTTAATCCTTCGTTAAAATAGTTATGTTATTAACATTGTCGAACAATAACAATTTTTAGAATTATTTTCATTCATGTCAATATATTTCTATATGGTAATATTTATATGAATTAATATTAAATTTAATTTACATTAATGATCCCATTTTGATTTTTTCTTAGTGAAAATTTCAGTTCCATCTTCTTTAACTGCTGAGTAATATCCCATTCCTTCATATTTTGATCGCATGTAAGCAATATAACCCAAGCTAATAGTGATTCCAATTAATCCAATACCCATTATAAACATATTCTAAAAAATGAGTGATAAATAAAAATCAAACTAATTTTTAAAGTCAATTATGTAAAACTTACAGGTTTTGCATATAGTTCAAAGTTTACAGCCCGAAATATACCAGTTGTTCTCAGTGAACGTAACCCTTCACCGGGCAAAGGTTCTCGATTGGGAAGTTCTTTAGACATTATTGAATAATATACTTGCAATTTTTGGTTTTACTCTAAAACAAATCCAACTATTATTCAATGTCGCAAGATTGTGTAATAGTAACATGATGCTAATAAGATTTACATCATATTACTTTGATGTATTACATTGAATTAAAAATATTAAAATTTATTTTATATAGCTCTGAGAATAACAGTGTGTCTGTACAGTTTTAATCAAAATAATATTGGCATCACAAAAACTTTTCGATATCAAATATTATGTATCTTGGGAATTATATTGTCTTGGGAAGATATCAATGTTAACCTCGCAAATCGGAAACCATGATTAGTATGTGTAGACAATATAATAATAGTAGTTCAAATAATATAATTATTAGTATGTATTGATACAATTGTTGGTAAAGATTAATAGTAATTACCTTTGCATGCGTCATAATTTCGCACTAATTAAATTTGAATATTGCAAAGTGATCATTTTATAATATGAGAATAAGCGATTATTCTCAAATACTATGAAATACTGTCGCCTGCAACGTTTTGAGCGCAGCGATGTGGTGATTAATTACAACATCTTACCAATTAGTTAGTATCAGTGATTTTTGATATCAATATCTAGTTTAGATTCCAGACAAAATACATAATATGGACTATAGACGATACATCAGCCTAGACAAAATAATGATACAAGGGCGGGTTTTACACTGAGATACAACACTTAATACAGACCAGACATGGACCAGACCTTAGACAATATTAGAATCACGGGGTATTCTAATATTGTCTAGGATTAGAATACTATGTGTTCCATGTGTTCATACCTTTTTTTTTACCAGCAATATTTATACTTGTTAATCTATAGACCAGACGTTTCTTATCTACGCGTTATTCTTCTTTTATCTATGCGTTACACTTTCTATGTTTTTGGGAAAGTTACGCAAGGTTACGCACACAAAGGTGTAGTCATGGGGAGTTATCTCCGAACAAATGCTCGTTACACTGTTTTGGCGAGGATTAATATTTTTAGCGAAAAAAAGATGTCGTTACTTGTTTCAATCTCATTAATCGAAAAGAAAATAGATGGCTGAGCGGAAATTAATCGCCATTTTACCTTCTTATATAGTGAAGCCGGTGAAGCCGTAGTGAAGCATTTATTTACGTTGTGAAGTATTTTGTTTATAATTAATTGTGTTCAAGGAATTATTATCAAATTAATATGGCAAAGTGCAGTGAACCAAATTGTGGTAACTCCAGAAATAATATAAAGTTGCATGTCTTTCCGGCATCTAATGATCAGGTATGTATATAATGATGTATTGTGTTTATATAATAAATTTGTATAATAAAAATATAATGAAAATGTTTTCAATTTGGGTGCAGAGGACGAATAATCCTTTAATGGACGATTTAACTCCATTATATTGTGGCAAACGTTGTTATGTCTGTGATGCGCACTTTACAAATGTTTGTAAAGTTGAAAATTTGCCAAAAAGTTCGAAGACAAATTTGAAAATTAATGCCCTACCGATTTGTTGGGAATCCTTACCTAGAAGAGAATTGTCTCCTGGATAAACATAGATTCCGTAAGAATAATAATAAAATTTATATATGTATTTGATAGTTAGATTTTAAAAAACTTATATTATTTTAGAACTTGGTGTGTCGATTCACAAATGTAATGTGAAAGCATAGACATACCGATTGTTAAAGAATTTTAATCCCATCTCAGGTAGATAAATACAAGTTGTTTAGACATTAATTTTACATGATATTGTTGCTCACTTAACTCAGGTACCTACCTCTACCTTTTTTTTAATAATTTATACATTAATATGCTTCCTTTGTTAGCTTCTTTGAGCATTATGGAACTTACTTATGGAACACATACTTTTTGCAGAAAATTACTGACAAATTAATCTTATATTTTCAGTTAGGAGATGGAGACCTAAAAACCTCAGAAAAGATTTTTGCAGTACCCCTAAGATTGTCAAGTGCGGGTTAAAACAGTCACCTATTCTGACACCAGTTTTCCGGAAAGGTATTTTTTTATATTAATTACAGCAATAATAATTAATTAATCAATTGTGATATTACAACATGTTATTATATTTAATAGATGTCCTAGGAGGTAACTGCAAATTGCTTCAGTATTCACTGATTAAACGTAGAAGTGCTTTAACTCTTTTTGTTGCTTTACACCAGGAGGTGTAAAATGTATGATACATCCAAAATTTTGTTCTGGGAGATAAGAAGAATTAACAAACAATGTAATAATTTAAGGGATAAATTGCAACAAAGTATACAATGTTCTGAAAAGTTTTCAAATATTCCGGAAACACTAAATGTAAGGGCAAGAAATTTTATATTGTCTCAATTAAGAGAGCATACTAAAAGACCGAAAGGAAGAAAATTCACAGACGAGGACAAAATTCTTGCTTTAAGTTTGTATAAAAAGTCTCCAAAGGCTTACTACTTTTGGAGACAAATATTTATTTTGCCATCTCCTCAAACATTGAGAAAGTTGCTTTCAGAGATACCTTTGTATAGCGGTATAAATGAGTGTCTTTTTAATTAATTTCAGCTATTTCTCATAAAAAGTATGAGGGTAGCAAATACTGTGTTTTGATGTTTGATGAAATATCACTATCTTCAGAATTGTCATATGATCGTAAAAAGGATCACATTGTTGGTTTTGTAGAGTTAGCAAATGGCAGAAAATGTTTATTTCCGGATCATGCACTTGTTTTCATGATTAAAGGAGTGAAGAATCGTTGGAAGCAACCAGTTGCTTTTTACTTTTCTGAAGGTGGGGTTAATAGTTCTGATTTAAAATCTCTTATTGTTGATGTAGATGAACAATTGCACGTGCATAAAACTTTTTTCTGTTCATAGTAAACACAATGTTGATACTTTTTGATCTTTTATGGCAATTTTGATGATAACGTTTTCATCATGATCATGACACGGTTGAATGTAATGTTTAAAAAAACATTCATATAGAATCTATTCAAAGATTTCGTCAAATGCAGCTTTATTAATGATTGATTAGATAGCAAAATAACTATTAAATGCAGAGTTAATAAAGAAGAATGTCTCGTAAATGAATTTTAATTCTAGGAATTCAGTTTACTCTCAATTTTGATATCAATATATTTATATATATATAAATATTATTTATAATATTATTATATTATGTTCTTATGATTTTTTGTTTATGAAGTATTTGTACTTTTTAACAAGTTATTTGTTCTTTTTAACTTTTTAAATTTTTGCATTATTTGTGATTCTTTCTGAATTTGTTATTCCGAACTACACAATCTCTGTTATATATTATTGATCATTAAGTAAATCATATTGATCGTTCCTTGTAAATTTATCATACCATTGTGAATACTTTTTTTAGTTATTTATAAATGTAAAATTATAATACTTATTATTGTGTATATATTGATTATTACATTTATAAAAAATTTAATTGTTATGTAAAAATGTTTGTGATATATTTGAAAATATATTTTGTACTTCGTATATTTTTTTTCTCATTTCCAATATAAGAAATTATTTAGGTTTTCTTATTTTGAATTACGTATGCGAACCATATCTAGGAATAATACCAGCGGTTGATTTATATACTGAACAAGTGCTGCCACCTTTAGATCGCTAAAAATATTAAAATGGCGGTAATGTCAAATGGCTTCAGATAGCGATCTAGTTATGTTTACTTATCTATGGGTGTAGTTACGTCAGGGAAAGTTACGCACACAATGGCGCTAGTTGTTGCGTACCCCTCAACATAACCTCAACAACCCAACCGCTAATCACGTGTTCAAAATATAGGTAAAGGGCAATTCATACATAAATGAATAAATAAATAAATAAAATAAATAAATAAATAAAGGACAATTATTAGAAAATATCATTACTAAAAATTTTTATTATTAACTTCCCGAAGAGAAAGTTATTGTATTCGTTCAAAAATCGGAAATGAAAATTTTGCGTATCTATACGTTTTAAAGTTTTCTGATCATTTTTGCATACCTTATAAAAAAAATTGATATATATGTGTGTGTTTTGTCTGGGTATGTCGGACTCAATAACGCCCTGGTATAATACCGACTAAAACCACCGTTTTGACCTTGCCTCTGGTCCTAACGGAAACCGCCGTTAGGCATTACTTCGTGGGGGAGGATAAGGATTCTAAAATGTTATCATTATTTATACTAATCTTTTAAATGGGCGAAGTCCCATTTGCCTTTTCTCTTTCCATAGAACGCAGGTCAATTAGCACATCTCTCGCAAATCTGTCTATGGCGTTTCAAGCAGCTTCACTTCAGCAACAGTAGCTGGGGTAATTCTTTGGCTCAATATCTCTTCCATGTCCGGTAATCTCCGAAAAATGTCTGTTACATATATACTCTTCTTTTATCGATGATCTCTTCCATATCGTCCCGTAGAGCACGAAATCGCGGGCACACGAAGAACACATGCTCAGCATCTTCGATTTCGCCCAAATAATATGGGCAATAGGGCAAGCCGGGTGTATGGCAAGCCGGGTGTAAGCTCGAAAACAGCCGTGCCCAGATAGCATTTGCGTAGTATAATAATTCACTTCGCCATACTTGCGCTTTAGCCAGACTTTGATGTGTGGAATGCGTTCTTCTGCCCTCGACTTATGTATATGTATGTGTGTTTACGGGAGAACGGATCAACCAATTTGAAATATTCAAAGAGCAATTGATTCCTATTGATAGTGAGACGTGCTGATTAATTTTGCAAAAGTTGGTTCAGTCGTTTCGGAGATATGAAGCAAGAAGTGAAGAAAATGGAAATTGAGTTTTTGAAAAACGTTTAATTTTCAAAAAATATTTTATTTGAATATCGATAATGATTCGGATTTTATTTTAATTCTGACTTAAATCCTGAAGCTTACTTATATACTTTAAATAAATAATATACACAACGCAGTATATTTTTTTTTTATAAATTTGAGATAAGATCCTTCATTCTAACTCGGCTTAATTAAGTTTGGTTTATTTAGTTTTTGTGCGGATATATTTAAACGTCGTTATCTAATTTTTGAGTTCTTATATTTTGTCTATAAAATACGAATAAGTAACTAAAGTTACAATATTTATGATAATGTCTTTGGAAACATTTGAAATTTATCGAATATTTCAATGCGGTACGCAAAGTTCCAGCAATTCGTTTTAAAGCACGATACCATACACCACTAGTTAAAATATTTTTATTAATTTCATAACCTTATTTTCCCACTCTATTTCCTATAGAAATATCATTGCGAATAATATATAAATTTTGTCTAATATTTTCAACTTGTATCTACTTTTGAATAGAATTATTAGAGATTATATAAAAATCTGTTTATTCCATTTTGGAAATAACGCATATTTTCATAATTCTAGCTTTATAGTTTGATTTATGGGGTTTATGGAGGTTTCAGTGCACAAATTATAGTTACAGCGTATCTGGTTTTATGAAGTTAAAATTTTTTATGTAAGACCTAATCTTGTTGATCCAGATGGTCAGATAATATTCCGACTATTTGACAATATTGTATTTCAATGCACAATGAATTTGCGCGAGTACGATTTCCAGTCCAACCAGATAGCGGCTGCAATTTTCTAAGAAATGCACATTTATACCCGCGTAAAGGCATCGTGCATTAAAATACACTATTGTCAAACCGTCGTTAATACAAGTTAAATATTATTAAAAATTATTAAGAATTATTAAAATAAGACACTCCTTTCTATTTTTTGAACATTTTCGTATGCCTTGTATGTGCCTGGATGCATGTATGTATCCGTGTGTGTTTTTTTGTATAGCGAAGAAAATGCCTTTATGCATCCGAGACTGGTGTTTTGCTGGTTATGCCAGACTCAATACCGCTTGGGTATAATGCCGACTAAAACATTCGCTTTGCCCTTGTCTCTGGTCCCCACTAAAACCGTTAGGCATTACACTGTGGAGGCTCTAGAATGTTATCATTTTTATCTTGATTTTTTACTTATCATTTAATTGAGCGAAGTCCCATTCGCCCTTTTTCTTTCCATATATCGCAGGTCAATTAGCACATCTCTCGCAAATCTGTCTATGGCGTTCCAAGCAGATTCAGTTGTCAGCATCACTTTAACAACAGTATCTGAAATAATTCTTCGATTCAATATCTCTTCAACATCGTCCCATGGAGCATTAAATCGCCGGCACACAAAGAACGCTGCGACATCCCACAGTTGGTGCCATCGATCAAAGCTTTTCTGCCGTTCTTCTATTCTCAACTTTTCAGGACTCAGTTGTTGATGTTCTCGATGGTAAATTGTCCGTTTTTTTCTCTGCTAATACTAAGAGAAGCAGAGTTCTTGAAATGACGGCAAAATGACAAGATGTGAATAAGAATTTGATTCACAATCAGTATCTGATTTGTTAATGTAAGCAGGTTTTAATCTTTCTACATTGAAGTTCTTTTCAGTCCCATTTATGCGGAATTTGTATATCCGGTCAGAAACTCGCTCTAGAATTTCATAAGGCCCACTGTAAGATGGTTCTAGAGGCTTACGGACATAATCTGCCCTAAGGAATACATGTGTGCATGTGTTCATATCTTTCAAAATAAACATTTTGCCCTTGTTGTGATGAGCAGTAGGAGTTGGTTTTAATGCACACATGATTCGACGATGATTATCTAAACATACTTGAGGATTTGTTGAGTTATCAGATACATTGATAAAATCACCTGGAAGTCTCAACGTAGTTCCGTAGACCATTTCTGCTGGTGATGCTTTTATGTCTTCCTTAAATGAGTTTCGTAGATCAAGTAGCACATAAGGTAGTATCTTGATCCACGGTTCAGTGGAACACATCAAAGCAGCTTTCAATGTACTATGCCATCGCTCCACGAGTCCATTAGCCTGAGAGTGGTAAGCAGTTGTACGTGTCTGCTTCGCTCCAACTGCCTGAGTCAAAGACTTGAATAGAGCAGACTTAAATTGTGTGCCTTGGTCAAAAGTTATTGTTGTTGGAGTCCCAAATCTTGAAATCCAGCACGTAAATAACGCTTGTGTGACTGTATCAGCTGTGATATCTCTGAGTGGTATAGCTTCTGGCCATCTTGTAAACCTGTCTATAATTGTTAAACAATATGAGAAACCATTAGTATTTGGTACGTGAATGATATCAATATGGATGTGAGAAAATCTTTCATCTGGTACAGGAATGTGCATGGATTGAAACGGTTGTGTTTGTGGACTTTCGACTTTTGACATTGGCGAGTCCAAGTAGCAATATCTTTACCAATTCCAAGCCATACATATCGTTTGCGGACTTCTCTGGATGTAGTCTTGATGCTTGCATGAGAAATACCATGTATTACATCAAATGCAGTTTTGCAGAGCTTCTGTAGAAGATAATTCGATATTACAATATATTGGAAAACCATCCAATGTCAATTTGTGGAGTTTCAATGATGTTTCTCCATCAAGTAATATTTTCAATTCTGGGTCAAAATTCTGTTCAATGTTTATCTCCTCAGCTGACAGTTTCGTTGGCATTTATATTGTATTAATTCTTGAGAGGGTATCTGCTACAACGTTTTCATGACCTTTCACATACACAATTTCAGTGGAGAATTGGGAAATCTATTCTAATTGTTGTCTCTGTCTGTCTGAAGCTTTTTCAAGTTTTTGCTGAAATGCATATGTAATTGGCTTGTGATCAGTCTTGATTTTAAAATATCTTTCTTCCAACAGATGTTCAAAATGCTTTATTGCAGCAAATATGCCAAGTAGCTCTCGATCATGTGTTGAATACTTCTGTTCTGTTATTGTTAGTTTTCTGGAGTAGAAACCGATGGGTTGCCAGGCACCATTTTCTTCCTGCTCCAGAAAAGCACCAGTAGCTGTTGTAGAGGCATCCGTCAACAAGCAAATGTTGGCTGAAGCATCTGGATATCGAAGTAGTGCTGCATTTGCAAGTGCTTTTTTAATGTCATCCAAAGCCTTAAGAGATTCTGGGTTCCAGACAATTAGAGTTTTGTCCTTCTTCACTGAACTTCTTAGATAATTGTTTAAGGGTGATTGTATATTTGCTGCCTTTGGTACTGACTTCCTGTAGTAATTCACCATTCCTAGAAACCTACGTAGTTTCAGAACTGTGGTTGGTTGTGGAAAGTTGTGGAAAGAAACTCGGTGTGCTGATGGAGAATATCCGTTCTCACTAAGCTTATAACCCAGAAAATCTACTTGAGACTTGCCTAGGATGCATTTGTCGATGTTGATGATAAGTGAGTGTTCTTGAAGTCGCTCAAGCACAATTTCAACGTGACGATGATGCTCTTCCATACTCTCTGACATGACCAGGATGTCATCCACGTATATGAACACAAAGTCAATATCTTGAAATATGTGATTTATATATCGCTGGAAAGTCTGAGTAGCATTCTTCAATACAAACGGCATACAAAGATACTCAAACTATCCCCATGGGGTTATAATGTCTTCTGAATGTCCTCTTCATGCATCGGAACTTGATGATAAGCTTTGGCGAGGTCCAACGTAGAGAATAGTTTTTTCTTATGTAATGCTGAAAAAACATCCTGAATTAATGGTGGATTAATACTTATCAGGTAATGTGCTTGCATTCAGTTTCCTGTAGTCACCGCAAAGTCTATATGTTCCATTCTTCTTTGGCACCATTTGAATAGGGATTGGCAAACTTCTGGGCTGGTGATATGGATAAAACTGAGCCGGAATCTACGAGTAATTGGATTGAAGACTTTCTGTCTACTATGTGTAGGCGGAGCTCAGAGCAGATAGAATTTATTTCACCGTCATTGCAAGCTCAGAAGTCAGTTTTCCGTCCGGTTTAATGATTAAAGCAGGCAGGGCTCCACACACTTTGTAGCTTTCTCGCCAAATCTGTAATGATAGTAGCAAACTGCTCCACGAGAAGGTATCCTGGACCTGTGTCAAGAGCCACTTCTTGGTCTTGACCGATTGTGTTTTAATTCTTGCTGATCATTTTTCTGCCTTTCAGTGTTTAATAATGCCCCTAGTTCCTTGAGCTCATGGATGCATGACATAAGCAAGGTTTCATGGTGGTCCAGTCTCTGTTCCACTAAAGGCTTGTTTGCTGTGGACATCATATATGATGTGGGCCTACAGTAATCGACCAAAATATCGGCTACTTCCGACAGGGCTTCCGGGCCAAGATGACGAGAAACTATCAACTGGTGCCGAATGTGGTGCGTCAGGCGCTCTGACCACAGTTTGATTATGATGTCTTCACTGACCTCTCTTTTCGCCAAATCCATCATCTCTCGTAGGAGCTGTGATGGCTTCTTCTCACCTAGAGATAAGTTCTTTAAAAGTTTGTCAATCTGCTTGCCTCTGGATTTGGACACTCTGCTTAGTATAGTCTTCCTAATGTGTTTGTATTTGTCCGTCTTTGGAGGATTACGGAGGACATCTTGGATGAGGCGTAGTGTTTCAAAATCCAGGGCTTTAAGTACTGCCGTGTACTTTGTATTGTCGCTCCTGATCTTGGCAGATTAAAATTCTGATTCTATGACTAGGAACCATAGGTCTGGCGAATCTCCATTGAATGGAGTGAGACGATGATTATTGAATGCTGCAATATTGTAGAAATGATCCACGGATTGTTCCTCGAAACTAGAAACACATGGATTGCTCGAATTTAAGTTCGCCTCGTGATCCAGATCGATCAGAGATGTGGTAAAAGCTGTTTCCTCATTGATGGGCATAGATCGAGTCGACATGTTGGAAAAAATTAGTGGTATAATTTACCTTAATAATTTCTTTGTGGCAGAAACGTGCTTTTATTTTTTTCGTCCGGAGCCTCCAATTATAGTTTGGTGCTCACTAATTACGGATGCATTTCTTGCTCACGATCAAGTCACATGTATTTCACTTTTTAGCGTGTTTTTATATTATATAGTTTTATTCGCGTTCGGAGGTCACCAGTTATATAGTTTGTTGGAACTATATATTTACTTTATTAATAATTAAAAACACGATTTGATTTTAATCAATATTTAATCCGATGAGAAAATATGAACATTAAACTTTTTATGATCAGAACAATATTTTATGACAAAATATAACAAAAGATGATCCTGTTTGCTATGATCACTTTTGGCTATATGTCAGGGGACGCCATAGACTGTTGATTGAAATTCAATCGTGTATCAAGCATTACGCTAAGGTAACAGATGTGAGGTTTTGACGTAATCTCTAGATTTCCTAATTTTACCTTGATAGTCTCTATTGTTTTTCTACTTATGATAAGAACAGCTTCACTTTTTTGTTGTGCTAATTGGAGGTTTATTGTTCCCATCCAAAGATTAATTTTTCTAAAGATTATGTCGAATAGACTTACGATCTCATCAATTTATTTGGAGACAACTACAATGGCTACACCGTCTGCATGTAATGATAGTAGTTTCACATATGCTGGAATCTCAAGCCTTCATACATAATATTCCACCGCAGAGCCCTGCGGCACACCTCCTGTTATATTATATTCTTTTGTACTATCGCGTGAATCGTACATTAGAATTCTGTCTGTAATGTAGCTTGCGACTATATTGCAGAAGTATACTGGCACGTTCTTTTCACGGAGTTCATTCATAATGCAATCCCAGTTTGTAGAATTGTAAGCATTTTGATATCCATTTATCTCATCGATTTTCCAAAACCTCGCAATAGAATTTGTTAGCTGGACATGATTAATGGAAGCCGTTATGTTATCAACTGGATCAGAATTATTTCCCAAATTACCAGCTACTAGTTTATTTTTTCCAATCGTAATTTTCTCATTGAAAAGGATCTGAAAAATTGTGTCGTCACCGATCAGCATTTCAACCTCGTCTGGTCTGTTAAAATTTTGACAAATCTGGCAAATATTCATATTTTCGTGAGGAAAGTCTATATTTCTCTATGTACTGTGACGGCAAATTATTGTATATTTTATTTATTTTGTTTTTTCTGAAAACTGCCAGTAATATTTGAAAATGTGTAATGAATTATAATGACTAAAAATCATGCTAATAAACTCGGATTTAAATTAATTATTTCAAATTTACTTTCAAGTGGCGTTGACGACGCATCACTTATGCCTGAATCACACGACGCTTGTTTCGTTGCTTTTTTGGCCGGCTGGCTGGCATTCTGATTATCAAGTAGGCAAAATGATGGGTAATCGATCTCAATTTGTTTCCAGCAAGCGAGATTTTGATATCAAAACGTGCGCTATTTTTGTGGATGGATCATAGACCCCTAGACAATATTAGAATACCCCGAGTTCATATTGGCTATGTGCGAAGGCATGGAAGGGGAAGTCAAATCGACCGAAGCGTTCGTTGTGGCTACTTTGAGAATTAAAGTAGGCTATTATGACAGAAATTTTAAGCAAAAACACATACAATATTTGTTTATTTCAAATTTAAATGAGATAATTAAAAATGAGCCACCAAAGCTGTTGTGTAGTGGGTTGTAGAAATAAGAGCAGAAAAGTGACTGCAAATTCTATACATTTCCTACAGCTAAGTGGAAAGAAAATCAACGGGAAAAGTGGATCGCGGTTAGAAGAATAAAGTATCATAACCTTATTGTTATAAAAATTCAATTCGGAGTACTATGAATATTTGTAAAATTGTTATGTTTAGCAAAAAGAAAAATTATAAGTCAATAAATTGTTATTTTATCAAAATTTAATGCTTACTAGAAAAAATTGTTTTGCAAACAATGTAATTAATACAAGGCTGAAATAATGATAAATATATATTTATATATTGTATATTGATTATGTATAACTATTATCTATCTATTAATTACATGTTATTATATAATAAAAATAATTTTATGATTAAAAGAGAAATAAAAGTTATCACATAGCGTAAAATGTTTATTTTACAATCAGTTTAATTAATACAATGCTGAAATAATGCAAAATATGTATTTGTAGTGTTGATGGATCACCGTGGGTTCCCAAGCCCTATGATCGCATTTGCAGTGAATCGGACGAGGTATTGAATCCAACCTACTTGTCAACAATATTTCCTTCAATTTACAAGACTCGAAAAGTTAAAGTCGTTTTTTTTCCTGCAATTTTATTTGATGGGTCTTGTCTTTATAATAATGCCTAAATCATGTCTTTATAATAATGTCTAAGGGTTTAGTTTGACCAAAAATAATGAAAAAATGAGTAAATTAATTTATTATTTACTTATTCTATTGATAAAATATTTTTATCATTATTATATTGTTTTTATCAAGAACTATTCCGAGCTCATGACATAAGCTTTAAGGCACTTAACCTTAAAAATGTTTACTGCATTTCTTTATTAAATTAATCATTACACTTAACTATGTTTTAAGTGCGTTGAAGTAAATTTAATAATTTCAATAAACATTGAGCGTTCACATTATTATTGTATAATGTTTATTATTATTTATAACAATTATTTAATATCTTTTTTCTTTAACAAACATATAAAACCCATAAAAACCACACACTGATAGCCTTAATTAGTTCATATTTATTCCGGCGCTGCATGAGCGCTGCAGTCACGCTCTGAGCGATATTGGCTATGTGCGAAGGCATGGAAGGGGAAGTCAAATCGACCGAAGCGTTCGTTGTGGCTACTTTGAGAATTAAAGTAGGCTATTATGACAGAAATTTTAAGCAAAAACACATACAATATTTGTTTATTTCAAATTTAAATGAGATAATTAAAAATGAGCCACCAAAGCTGTTGTGTAGTGGGTTGTAGAAATAAGAGCAGAAAAGTGACTGCAAATTCTATACATTTCCTACAGCTAAGTGGAAAGAAAATCAACGGGAAAAGTGGATCGCGGTTAGAAGAATAAAGTATCATAACCTTATTGTTATAAAAATTCAATTCGGAGTACTATGAATATTTGTAAAATTGTTATGTTTAGCAAAAAGAAAAATTATAAGTCAATAAATTGTTATTTTATCAAAATTTAATGCTTACAAGAAAAAATTGTTTTGCAAACAATGTAATTAATACAAGGCTGAAATAATGATAAATATATATTTATATATTGTATATTGATTATGTATAACTATTATCTATCTATTAATTACATGTTATTATATAATAAAAATAATTTTATGATTAAAAGAGAAATAAAAGTTATCACATAGCGTAAAATGTTTATTTTACAATCAGTTTAATTAATACAATGCTGAAATAATGCAAAATATGTATTTGTAGTGTTGATGGATCACCGTGGGTTCCCAAGCCCTATGATCGCATTTGCAGTGAATCGGACGAGGTATTGAATCCAACCTACTTGTCAACAATATTTCCTTCAATTTACAAGACTCGAAAAGTTAAAGTCGTTTTTTTCCTGCAATTTTATTCGATGGGTCTTGTCTTTATAATAATGTCTAAGGGTTTAGTTTGACCAAAAATAATGAAAAAATGAGTAAATTAATTTATTATTTACTTATTCTATTGATAAAATATTTTTATCATTATTATATTGTTTTTATCAAGAACTATTCCGAGCTCATGACATAAGCTTTAAGGCACTTAACCTTAAAAATGTTTACTGCATTTCTTTATTAAATTAATCATTACACTTAACTATGTTTTAAGTGCGTTGAAGTAAATTTAATAATTTCAATAAACATTGAGCGTTCACATTATTATTGTATAATGTTTATTATTATTTATAACAATTATTTAATATCTTTTTTCTTTAACAAACATATAAAACCCATAAAAACCACACACTGATAGCCTTAATTAGTTCATATTTATTCCGGCGCTGCATGAGCGCTGCAGTCACGCTCTGAGCGAATAGACGCTTCTCTCGCCCGATTTTTACGTTCAGAAGGAATACTTAAAGGGTCCTCCGCTCGACGTGGTGGCGCTGCTTTTAGCATTCAAATTAATGGCGCAAAATTTGAAATAAAAATTAATGATTTTAGGTGCACGGGTATTTGAAACTAAATTTGGTATTACAATCCTATTATGTTTTGTAATAATACAATAATAACAAAAATATACTAGATAATATTATATTATAATAAATATACAATCAAATCGAAATATAAATCAACAAATACACTGGAATACACCGGTTTATATATAATAGATATCACATCTAATCTACTGGAATAACGTCTACACTTTTTTCTACTTATTAATATAAATATTTATTGAAATTTAGTGAATAATGCATATAGTGTTAGTTCATTACATCGTCTGTCATTCTTAACTCTCGTTAACTAATAATCATCCCGTGCGAAATTTGACATTCTTAAGCAATTCATTTTCTCCCAAGTATATTCAGATCCGTGTGAAGTGGTAATCCAATTTTAAACAGCTGGAACAGCTTTTTATTTGTGTATTATGTCTTTCTTGTAGAAGCGCATACTGATTTCTTACACAATTTCCTGACCTCTTTCCTTAAAGTGTATTATGATTAGACTAATATGTCAATGCACTACGTAGTAATGTAGTAATTATGTCCTCCATATGAGTTTGAAGCTGTTCTATTCATATTGTCAAAGGGCTAAGCATTTGAGAGCAATTCCTTATGAAATCTTTATTAACAAATATACAACCACAAACGAATAAGAATCGCCATTTTGTAAACTTACACAAAAATAACACTGACGTTTCTAGTAACCAACATAAAACATTTGAAAATACTTTTTCATCGGCTCACTAGCGCCAAATCTGCGACTACAAATGGACCCCTAAGTATTCCTTCTGAACGAGGATTTTGTTCTAAGTGAAAAGGCCCTGCATAGACCTATGAATGAAGACCGAATCACACGGCATTAGTTTTCTGGACTGGCTACATTGAATACTTGATTTTTAAGTATGATTTGTTTTAGCATGCTTAATTTTTAAGTGTGATTTGTTTTGGCTTGCTAGATTTTTGAGTGATATTTGTTTTAGCTTGCTAGATTATCAAATTTTATAAATCACATGACCAAATACTGCCTTTCTATTGGTTCAAACAAACAAATCCATCTAGAAAAATAGCGCATGTTCTAACTTTTCCATGATGGTATTTTGTCGACTTGACGACCAGCATACTAGCCAGCAGACCAAAAAAGCAACAAAACAAGCCTCGTGTGATTCGGGCTTTGAACATTCTGTGGATGGATTAGTTCGTTCAAACCAATAGGGAAGCATAATTTTGACATGTTGTTTATCACATTTAAAAACCTAGCAAGCTAACAAATATCGCTCAGAGCAAGCAAGCTTTCTCGCATCGCGTGATTTGAACGGCTTGAAAAATATAATGAAATCTAGCACGGCAAAATCAAGCGAGAAATCCAGCGTCAGAAAACAAGCGTCGTGTGATTCGGGCTTTAGATAATAAGTTCTTTCAAAAAACTGCCATTTTTTATATTCAGATCTGTATCTTCAAAATGGCTGGGTCTGCCTTTGCCTAAAACTAATAACCATTTCTCCCAATCATTGCTAATTGAATATTCTTTAGATCATTCAAATCGGATGCTTCGTTCTCTCAAATACTCGATTTCTATTTTCTGCACTCTTTGCTCTTTATCTCCTTATCTATCTCCTATCTGGACCTGCCTTTGCCAAAAACTAACCAGTACATTTCCCTATCAATAGGAATCAATTGTTGTTTGAACCATTCAAATCGGTTGATCCGTGCGTGATATTATTATTATTATTATTATTATATTATTATTATATTATTATTATTATTAGCGTTTTACAAATGGCTATTTTGAGATCATTGGGAATTTTCGTTTTAGCCTGGTTGGGCGCGCTTCTGATAATACTTTTTTTGTGCCAAGCAATTTTGGTGGTCGTCAATTGTTTTTTTATACATTTCTAATTTTTGTTGAATTTCGTCTGTCCTAGTGAATCAACAAGTTGGGAACGTAGGGGGAAGTTCCCGAGTGCCGGACACCTAAGGTTATTTATAAATAAATCAAAAAATATTTTACGAAATGTTTATTAAATTATAACTTATGTTAGATAACAAATTTAGAAATAAAACTAAATTAACAAAAACGCAACCTTTGCTGAATAAAAATTAATACTATCAATCAAATTGGTAACACAAAATATGATTTTAAAAGTAGCACCTAGTACCGGACATTTCAAAATAACCTGCATTGAACATATATTTAGCCATCTCCACACTCTGGAATGTCTGCGTATGTGTGTTTTGACGAATATTCTTTGATATTGCAAAAAAATCACTATTTATCCACTCTGTTGGCTGGGTCATGCCGATGCTCTCAGCTGGAGCATTCATCATAAGATTTTCATTCTTTGACTAGGAAATAAGAAAATGGGGATATGCAGTGACCGTTAGCACTCATGCAGAACAAAATTAAATAATTAGAATAAATTACGTCAATTCTCACAAAAATATCAATAAGTCACAAAAGTCAAAGTCAAAAACATATATATTTCAATAAATATGTACATTACATTTCCTACCTGAGATTTTTACCGGTAGGTATAGTATCCATCGTTGAATATGTTTTTGTCGACAATAATAATTCTGAATGTATAAAAATTAGATCATAATTGCGTGACACAAAAGAGGAGGAAAGAAAATTTTCATCCAAAAAAATCACGTCAAATATTTAGAATAATTGATAATTACACAAAAAAAGAAAAACAAAATAAAAGATTTATTCGTTCTGAAGGAAAATCTGTTTCGAGCGAAGTATCATTTGCCGGTATGGGTTGATCAGTATATA
This sequence comes from Ctenocephalides felis, assembly GCF_003426905.1. Lineage (NCBI taxonomy): Eukaryota > Metazoa > Arthropoda > Insecta > Siphonaptera > Pulicidae > Ctenocephalides > Ctenocephalides felis. Next base: position 46,630,749 of record NW_020537646.1, read on the forward strand.
GTTCGGCATGGCGTGTTCGCCATACCAACCACGTCTCTAGTAAACTGCCCGAGACCCGCCATGTTTTATTAGGGTGATCCCCACATTTTTGGTAAAGACTTTTTGTGAGCTTTTTTATATGGTTGAGTATTGTCGGTACTTTAGTCTATTTCGTGTATGTATTTTGTAGAGTAGTAATGTCTAGTCAGTCGGTGCTTATTTTGTTAAGTACTAGTTGTAAGGTCTTATTTTGTAATGTCTGTAGTTTCCGTAAGTTGAACTTAGTCGTCGCGTTCCATGCTGAGCGGCGTATGTCAGTAACGGTCTTATAAGTATCAAATAGAGTGTCCGTTTGTTCTTCACGCTTAGTGTGGTTCAACAGAGGTCTCAGTAGATTTAACATTCCGCAAGCCTGTTCAATTTTCGTATTAATATGTCTAGTGAAGCTGAGTCTATGTTCCAAGG
>NW_020537646.1:46632192-46656618 GCF_003426905.1 Ctenocephalides felis
TTTCGATATCAAACATTATGTATCCTTAGAAATTGTCTAAGATATCAATGTTAACCTCGCAAATCGGAAACCATGATTAGTACTGTCTAGACAATATAATAATAGTAGTTCAAATAATATAATTATTAGTATGTATTGATACAATTGTTGGTAAAGATTAATAGTAATTAACCTTTGCATGCGTCATAATTTTCGCACTAATTAAATTGAATATTGCAAAGTGATCATTTTATAATATGAGAATAGGCGATTATTCTCAAATACTATGTATGAAATACTGTCGCCTGCAACGTTTTGAGCGCAGCGATGTGGGGATTAATTACAACATCTTACCAATTAGTTAGTAACAGTCATGTAACAGTGATTTTTGATACCAATATCTAGTTTAGATTCTAGACAAAATACACAATATAGACTATAGACGATACATCAGCCTAGACAAATAATGATACAAGGGCGGGTTTTTACACTGAGATACAACACTTAATACAGACCAGACCCTAGACAATATTAGAATCACGGGGTATTATAATATTGTCTAGGCTTTAAGTATTCCTTCTGAACCTAAAAATCGGGCGAGAGAAACGTCTATATGAACACGGAGTATTCTAGTCATTATTATTATATTGTCTAGGATTCTAGTATTGTTTAGGATTAGAATACTATGTGTTCATACCTTTTTTTTGACCAGCAATATTTATACTTGTTAATCTATAGACCAGACGTTTCTTATCTACGGGTTACTCTTCTTTTATCTATGCGTTACACTTTCTATGTTTTTTAGGAAAGTTACGCAAGGTTTACGCACACAAAGGTGTAGTCATAGATAAAAGAAGAGTATATAGATCGCTCTCATCGGGCCATATTTCGTTGCCACTGTTTTTCGGTCAAAACTGTGTCAATTTGTCCGGGTTTATTTTCCTCGCCCAATGTAGATGGCGCCAGCGTCGACCATGGGTGCGAATATAAAATGCTGAAGAAATGCACCAATATTATATAGACCGTTTGAATTCATTTTTTTTTTAAATTAAAAAACCAAAATTGAATATAAAAAAGCGTATAAATTTCAACAATCACATGTTACATTATACTATTACAATACATATTTATAAGATATGCAATTTGCATAAATGTATATATTATATATTTGTATATATACACATATATAATGTGTACTGTAATATAAATATAAATATATATTATATATATATATATAATATATATACCCATTGTATATATATATATATATATATAATATATATATATATATATATATTGCACATAAATGTATGACGATTAGTGAGCTTTATGAACTATGCACAAATAGCATAGAAACGTACATAAATGTATATATTATCCACTGTGTATGTGCATATATATATATATATATATATATATATATATATATATATATATATATCATATAGGATTACAATAGATGCTACTAAGCTTTATAAACTATGTACAAATATATATATATATATATATATATATATATAATTGCACATAAATGTATGATGATTAGTGAGCTTTATGAACTATGCACAAATAGCATAGAAACGTACATAAATGTATATATTATCCACTGTGTATGTGCATATATATATCATATATGATTACAATAGATGCTACTAAGCTTTATACAGTATGTACAAATGGCATAGAAATGTACATACATGTACACATTATCCACTATATATATATATATATATATATATATATATATATATATATTATATATATATATGTACATATGGTTGTTCAATGTCTTGTGTGGACAGGGTGGTGTGTCCAAGCCTCGCTTTCTTGTATTCAAAAATAGCCCAATTGCAGCACTGCAAAATGAAATGGCCATTTCATATCACACATTATTCTTCTCTGAATTGAGATTGAGTTTTAGCTCACAGACCTGCCCTAAGGCACAGACTCCTATTATGTGTGTTGTGTGTGTGTGTGTTTTCATGTCAAAAAACTATCTAAATTATATATTTTTTTCTAAATCGCTAAAAAATTTAAATATAATTTAGACATTATCTATACCATATAACTAAAGTATTGAGAATTGATCCGAATAATAAATACCAAACAAAAGAGATAGAAGTTACTAAAACTCTCTTCATGCGCTCAAAAGTTAACTTAAAATCCCAGCAACAACAATTCAAAAAGGTCATAAATTTATATTGCAATCAAAAAAGAGAAACATATTCGAAAATAAGGAATAACATTTATGCCCAAGATATTCTTGTAAATTAACTCTGTTTATATTCATCTTGGTACTCAATCAAATAATGATAAGTTACATTAAATCTATGTATAGTCTCTATCTGAAAACCTTTTCTGCACATTGCGTTAATCTGCTTTTAAATGTTGATCAAAATATCATTATCATCATTATCACAAAGAAAAATCATTATGTTCTCATAACAAAACCAAAATTACTTTTATCTGAAAAGCATATCAACAGCTTACTAAAATAAATTACTATATGGGGATGTCATTTGCAAACTATTCTGCTGTTATCCGGTAAATTATTGTACAATTCATGATCTATATACTTCTCGACATCTGTTAAATGTATTATCACCAATAATAAACAGAAATAAACTGTTTAGCAAAATATACTCCATGAAGTAGCCACTTATTTACAATTTCTACATTTGCTAAAACATTTAACAACTTCATTATTTATTACTATAGATTTATAAAAAAAAAAACACATTCATTAAACAATCACAAAAATATGAACATTGCGTACAGTTCAAGTATCAACTATTTGATTTGAAAAGACAAGAGCATGATCAGAAAATAAACTTTCTCTACCATTTGCCAGTTCCTGAAAACCAACAATATGATCGTTTTTACAGTCGTTAAAGAATGCAGATGATAATGATATTTCATCAAACATCAGAATACAGTTTTTGCTATTCACATATTTTTTCTGTGCCATAGCTAAACCCAATGTTTGGAAAAGGGTCTCATTAATACCACTATACAAAGGAATTGCTGAGAGCAACTTTCTCAATGTTTGAGGAGCAGGCAAAACAAATATTTTCTCCAAAAGTAATAACCTCTTAGAGAAATTGTATGCAGAGTTAAAGCAAGAATTTTATCATCAAGTGTAAATTTTCTTCCTTTTCGCTTCTTTGTATGTTCTCTTAGTTGACTTAATATAAAATTACGAGCCCTCTTATTTAATGTTGCTGGGAGATAAGCAAAATTGTCAGCACATTTGACACTTTCTTGTAACTTCTGCCTCAATATTTTTTTGTATATTTATCCTTCTGACTTCTTTTCTCAACACATTTGTTATATGGTATAAATTTTGTTTTTTGCATATCTGGTCTCTGCAGTGCTTATATCTTGAGTTAAGAACCTCTGCTGAAAAAAAATATAGCTACGAACTTAATTTGTAGTATGAAAATTTTAAATAACTCACCTTTCAGGGACGTTTTTCCATCTTCAGTTTTGCCAGAACAATACAAAAAAGTGTTATAAAAGAATAATTTTTCAATAACATAGCTTCCAGAAAGGGATTTAGTAAGACGGGTGTCTTGTATTTATAACCTTAAAATTCCTAGCATTGATACTGTTAAATGTCTCAGTTATTGAGCTACAATAAAAAATTATATCAGAAGTTCTAGTAATAGATGCGAGTATTTTGTTGTATACATATTGATAAAACTTATTCACCTAGTTCTCACCATCAGTGCTCAGCCCGGGCTCCAGTTATTTTACTAATCATTTTACATATTACGTCATTTTCTGCAGGAAATACACCATTTTCGCATATTTGTTGATGTTCCGCATTATTGTACACCGCACTTTGACATGATATTTGTTATAAACTTTTAGCAAACATTTGACACTTTGACACTAAAATATTATTCCGCCATATTAGATTCTCGAATATTTTCTTTAGCCCGTTTTGTAGCGCTACTAGCGCTCCAAACGAGGGAGAGGGAACTAAAAACGAGATTACAGATGTTTGTTCCGTGATTACCGGCCATGGGTGTAGTTACGTCAGGGAAAGTTACGCACACAATGGCGCTAGTTGTTGCGTACCCCTCAACATACCCTCAACAACCCAACCGCTAATCACGTGTTCAAAATATAGGTAAAGGGCAATTCATACATAAATGAATAAATAAATAAATAAATAAATAAATAAAATAAATAAATAAATAAATAAAGGACAATTATTAGAAAATAACATTACTAAAAATTTTTATTATTAACTTCCCGAAGAGAAAGTTATTGTATTCGTTCAAAAATCGGAAATGAAAATTTTGCGTATCTATACGTTTTAAAGTTTTCTGATCATTTTAGCATACCTTATAAAAAAAAATGATATATATGTGTGTGTTTTGTCTGGGTATGTCGGACTCAATAACGCCCTGGTATATTACCGACTAAAACCACCGTTTTGACCTTGCCTCTGGTCCTAACGGAAACCGCCGTTAGGCATTACTTTGTGGGGGAGGATAAGGATTCTAAAATGTTATCATTATTTATACTAATCTTTTAAATGGGCGAAGTCCCATTTGCCTTTTCTCTTTCCATAGAACGCAGGTCAATTAGCACATCTCTCGCAAATCTGTCTGTGGCGTTTCAAGCAGCTTCACTTCAGCAACAGTAGCTGGGGTAATTCTTTGGCTCAATATCTCTTCCATGTCCGGTAATCTCCGAAAAATGTCTGTAACATATATACTCTTCTTTTATCGATGATCTCTTTCATATCGTCCCGTAGAGCACCAAATCGCGGGCACACGAAGAACACATGCTCAGCATCTTCGATTTCGCCCAAATAATATGGGCAATCGGGCAAGCCGGGTGTAAGCTCGAAAACAGCCGTGCCCAGATAGCATTTGCGTAGTATAATAATTCACTTCGCCATACTTGCGCTTTAGCCAGACTTTGATGTGTGGAATGCGTTCATCTGCCTTCGACTTATGTATATGTATGTGTGTTTACGGGAGAACGGATCAACCAATTTGAAATATTCAAAGAGCAATTGATTCCTATTGATAGTGAGACGTGCTGATTAATTTTGCAAAAGTTGGTTCAGTCGTTTCGGAGATATGAAGCAAGAAGTGAAGAAAATGGAAATTGAGTTTTTGAAAAACGTTTAATTTTCAAAAAATTTTTTTTGAATATCGATAATGATTCGGATTTTATTTTAATTCTGACTTAAATCCTGAAGCTTACTTATATACTTTAAATAAATAATATACACAACGCAGTATATATTTTTTTATAAATTTGAGATAAGATCCTTTATTCTAACTCGGCTTAATTAAGTTTGGTTTATTTAGTTTTTGTGTGGATATATTTAAACGTCGTTATCCAATTTTTGAGTTCTTATATTTTGTCTATAAAATACGAATAAGTAACTAAAGTTACAATATTTATGATAATGTCTTTGGAAACATTTGAGATTTATCGAATATTTCAATGCGGTACGCAAAGTTCCAGCAATTCGTTTTAAAGCACGATACCATACACCACAAGTTAAAATATTTTTATTAATTTCATAACCTTATTTTCCCACTCTATTTCCTATAAAAATATCATTGCGAATAATATATAAATTTTGTCTAATATTTTCAACTTGTATCTACTTTTGAATAGAATTATTAGAGATTATATAAAAATCTGTTTATTCCATTTTGGAAATAACGCATATTTTCATAATTCTAGCTTTATAGTTTGATTTATGGGGTTTATGGAGGTTTCAGTGCACAAATTATAGTTACAGCGTATCTGGTTTTATGAAGTTAAAATTTTTTATGTAAGACCTAATCCTGTTGATCCAGATGGTCAGAATATATTCCGACTATTTGACAATATTGTATTTCAATGCACAATGAATTTGCGCGAGTACGATTTCCAGTCCAACCAGATAGCGGCTGCAATTTTCTTAGAAATGCACATTTATACCCGCGTAAAGGCATCGTGCATTAAAATACACTATTGTCAAACCGTCGTTAATACAAGTTAAATATTATTAAAAATTATTAAGAATTATTAAAATAAGACACTCCGTTCTATTTTTTGAACATTTTCGTATGCCTTGTATGTGCCTGGATGCATGTATGTATCCGTGTGTGTTTTTTTGTATAGCGAAGAAAATGCCTTTATGCATCCGAGACTGGTGTTTTGCTGGTTATGCCAGACTCAATACCGCTTGGGTATAATGCCGACTAAAACATTCGCTTTGCCCTTGCCTCTGGTCCCCACTAAAACCGTTAGGCATTACACTGTGGAGGCTCTAGAATGTTATCATTTTTATCTTGATTTTTTACTTATCATTTAATTGAGCGAAGTCCCATTCGCCCTTTTTCTTTCCATATATCGCAGGTCAATTAGCACATCTCTCGCAAATCTGTCTATGGCGTTCCAAGCAGATTCAGTTGTCAGCATCACTTTAACAACAGTATCTGAAATAATTCTTCGATTCAATATCTCTTCAACATCGTCCCATGGAGCATTAAATCGCCGGCACACAAAGAACGCTGCGACATCCCACAGTTGGTGCCATCGATCAAAGCTTTTCTGCCGTTCTTCTATTCTCAACTTTTCAGGACTCAGTTGTTGATGTTCTCGATGGTAAATTGTCCGTTTTTTTCTCTGCTAATACTAAGAGAAGCAGAGTTCTTGAAATGACGGCAAAATGACAACGAGCTATCGTACTTGAAGCGGTGCAGGTAGGCTCGAAAACAGCCGTGCCCAGATAGCATTTGCGTAGTGTAATTCACTTGTCCATGCTTGCGATTTAGCCAGGCTTTGATGTTTGGAATGAGACGATGCGTCCATCTGCCTTTCACTGCGACATCCCACAGTTGCTGCCATCGGTCAATGCTTTTCTACCGTTCTTCTATTCTCAACTTTTCAGGACTCAGTTGTTGATGTTCTCGATGGTAAATTGTCCGTCTTTCCTCTGCTAAGACTAAGAGAGGCAGAGATCCTAAAATGACGCACAATGCTTTCTCTGATATTATGCGAAATGCGCAAGCAACGCCTAAAGCACTCAGAATATATATAGGTCCTGCCATTCTCCTTGATTTTTGAGTTTTGAGAGCACAGCCCATATAGAGATACCATATGTAAGCACCGAAGTAACCACTGATGATAGTAATATCGTTGTGGTTTGTTTTGGGCCTCCAACATTAGGCATTAGTCGAGCAAGTGTCGTTCAAACTATTGATGACTTAGCACTAACGTGGTCCGACTTATAGTTTGTTGGAACTATATATTTACTTTATTAATAATTAAAAACACCATTTGATTTTAATCAATATTTAATCCGATGAGAAAATATGAACATTAAACTTTTTATGATCAGAACAATATTTTATGACAAAATATAACAAAAGATGATCCTGTTTGCTATGATCACTTTTGGCTATATGTCAGGAGACGCCATAGTACTCCCCCCAAAATAAAAAATTGACGGCTATTTGTCAAAAGAAAAGTTAATTTTACTTCATATATTGAACGTAACTTTCTTTTTTGCTTTCTTCTTGATTGGTTTCCCTGCTGATTGCCTGAGATGTGAATAAGAATTTGATTCACAATCAGTATCATATTTGTTAATGTAAGCAGGTTTTAATCTTTCTACATTGAAGTTCTTTTCAGTCCCATTTATGCGGAATTTGTATATCCGGTCAGAAACTCGCTCTAGAATTTCATAAGGCCCACTGTAAGGTGGTTCTAGAGGCTTACGGACATAATCTGCCCTGAGGAATACATGTGTGCATGTGTTCATATCTTTCAAAATAAACATTTTGCCCTTGTTGTGATGAGCAGTAGGAGTTGGTTTTAATGCACACATGATTCGACGATGATTATCTAAACATACTTGAGGATTTGTTGAGTTATCAGATACATTGATAAAATCACCTGGAAGTCTCAACGTAGTTCCGTAGACCATTTCTGCTGGTGATGCTTTTATGTCTTCCTTAAATGAGTTTCGTAGATCAAGTAGCACATAAGGTAGTATCTTGATCCACAGTTCAGTGGAACACATCAAAGCAGCTTTCAATGTCCTATGCCATCGCTCCACGAGTCCATTAGCCTGAGAGTGGTAAGCAGTTGTACGTGTCTGCTTCGCTCCAACTGCCTGAGCCAAAGACTTGAATAGAGCAGACTTAAATTGTGTGCCTTGGTCAAAAGTTATTGTTGTTGGAGTCCCAAATCTTGAAATCCAGCACGTAAATAACGCTTGTGTGACTGTATCAGCTGTGATATCTCTGAGTGGTATAGCTTCTGGCCATCTTGTAAACCTGTCTATAATTGTTAAACAATATGAGAAACCATTAGTATTTGGTACGTGAATGATATCAATATGGATGTGAGAAAATCTTTCATCTGGTACAGGAATGTGCATGGATTGAAACGGTTGTGTTTGTGGACTTTCGACTTTTGACATTGGCGAGTCCAAGTAGCAATATCTTTACCAATTCCAAGCCATACATATCGTTTGCGGACTTCTCTGGATGTAGTCTTGATGCTTGCATGAGAAATACCATGTATTACATCAAATGCAGTTTTGCGGAGCTTCTGTAGAAGATAATTCGATATTACAATATATTGGAAAACCATCCAATGTCAATTTGTGGAGTTTCAATGATGTTTCTCCATCAAGTAATATTTTCAATTCTTGGTCGAAATTCTGTTCAATGTTTATCTCCTCAGCTGACAGTTTCGTTAGCATTTATATTGTATTAATTCTTGAGAGGGTATCTGCTACAACGTTTTCATGACCTTTCACATACACAATTTCAGTGGAGAATTGGGAAATCTATTCTAATTGTTGTCTCTGTCTGTCTGAAGCTTTTTCAAGTTTTTGCTGAAATGCATATGTAATTGGCTTGTGATCAGTCTTGATTTTAAAATATCTTTCTTCCAACAGATGTTCAAAATGCTTTATTGCAGCAAATATGCCAAGTAGCTCTCGATCATATGTTGAATACTTCTGTTCTGTTATTGTTAGTTTTCTGGAGTAGAAACCGATGGGTTGCCAGGCACCATTTTCTTCCTGCTCCAGAAAAGCACCAGTAGCTGTTGTAGAGGCATCCGTCAACAAGCAAATGTTGGCTGAAGCATCTGGATATCGAAGTAGTGCTGCATTTGCAAGTGCTTTTTTAATGTCATCCAAAGCCTTAAGAGATTCTGGGTTCCAGACAATTGGAGTTTTGTCCTTCTTCACTGAACTTCTTAGATAATTGTTTAAGGGTGATTGTATATTTGCTGCCTTTGGTACTGACTTCCTGTAGTAATTCATCATTCCTAGAAACCTACGTAGTTTCAGAACTGTGGTTGGTTGTGGAAAGTTGTGGAAAGAAACTCGGTGTGCTGATGGAGAATATCCGTTCTCACTAAGCTTATAACCCAGAAAATCTACTTGAGACTTGCCTAGGATGCATTTGTCGATGTTGATGATAAGTGAGTGTTCTTGAAGTCGCTCAAGCACAATTTCAACGTGACGATGATGCTGTTTCATACTCTCTGACATGACCAGGATGTCATCCACGTATATGAACACAAAGTCAATATCTTGAAATATGTGATTTATGTATCGCTGGAAAGTCTGAGTAGCATTCTTCAATACAAACGGCATACAAAGATACTCAAACTATCCCCATGGGGTTATAATGTCTTCTGAATGTCCTCTTCATGCATCGGAACTTGATGATAAGCTTTGGCGAGGTCCAACGTAGAGAATAGTTTTTTCTTATGTAATGCTGAAAAAACATCCTGAATTAATGGTGGAGGATACTTATCAGGTAATGTGCTTGCATTCAGTTTTCTGTAGTCACCGCAAAGTCTATATGTTCCATTCTTCTTTGGCACCATTTGAATAGGGCTTGCCCACTGGCTGCTTGATGGTCTTAACATGCCCCTGTTTAGAAGATTTTGAATTTCGGCTTTTGCTGCTTTAGCTTTTTCACCGAAAATCTTCCTGAACCTGGCAGCAACTGGTAGACCTGTTGTAGAGATTCTGTGCGCAAAAGGAGACTGCTTAATAGTTATTTTTTGTGGTTCATTACTGACAGATACATATTTTGTTAGTAGATCCTTGAACGGTTGCTGGTGATCTATTGTGGAGATGTTGATATTATTGGCTTTCAGAACTTTTCCATCAGAGGTTAAGCCTGTGGAGGAATCAATCAATCTCTTGCCTTTCAGGTCTATCAACAGATTGTAGTTGCTCAAGAAATCGGCTCCTATAATAGCTGTGGCTACATCCGCAACAACAAACTGCCAGGTAAAGCTTCTGCGCACCGATAGATCTAGCTTCAGAGTTCTCTTGCCATACGTGGATATTATGCTAGAGTTTGCTTCAAATAAAACTAGTTCTTCCTTGGCATGGCCATTGGCAAACTTCTGGGCTGGTGATATGGATAAAACTGAGCCGGAATCTAGGAGTAATTGGATTGAAGACTTTCTGTCTACTATGTGTAGGCGGAGCTCAGAGCAGATAGAATTTATTTCACCGTCATTGCAAGCTCAGAAGTCAGTTTTCCGTCCGGTTTAATGATTAAAGCAGGCAGGGCTCCACACACTTTGTAGCTTTCTCGCCAAATCCTGATGATAAGCTTTGGCGAGGTCCAACGTAGAGAATAGTTTTTTCTTATGTAATGCTGAAAAAACATCCTGAATTAATGGTGGAGGATACTTATCAGGTAATGTGCTTGCATTCAGTTTCCTGTAGTCACCGCAAAGTCTATATGTTCCATTCTTCTTTGGCACCATTTGAATAGGGCTTGCCCACTGGCTGCTTGATGGTCTTAACATGCCCCTGTTTAGAAGATTTTGAATTTCGGCTTTTGCTGCTTTAGCTTTTTCACCGAAAATCTTCCTGAACCTGGCAGCAACTGGTAAACCTGTTGTAGAGATTCTATGCGCAAAAGGAGACTGCTTAATATATTAAGCAGTCTCCTTTTGCGTTATCTAACTATAGTTATTTTTTGTGGTTCATTACTGACAGATACATATTTTGTTAGTAGATCCTTGAACGGTTGCTGGGGATCTATTGTGGAGATGTTGATATTATTGGCTTTCAGAACTTTTCCATCAGAGGTTAAGCCTGTGGAGGAATCAATCAATCTCTTGCCTTTCAGGTCTATCAACAGATTGTAGTTGCTCAAGAAATCGGCTCCTATAATAGCTGTGGCTACATCCGCAACAACAAACTGCCAGGTAAAGCTTCTGCGCACCGATAGATCTAGCTTCAGAGTTCTCTTGCCATACGTGGATATTATGCTAGAGTTTGCTTCAAATAAAACTAGTTCTTCCTTGGCATGGCCATTGGCAAACTTCTGGGCTGGTGATATGGATAAAACTGAGCCGGAATCTAGGAGTAATTAGATTGAAGACTTTCTGTCTACTATGTGTAGGCGGAGCTCAGAGCAGATAGAATTTATTTCACCGTCATTGCAAGCTCAGAAGTCAGTTTTCCGTCCGGTTTAATGATTAAAGCAGGCAGGGCTCCACACACTTTGTAGCTTTTTTGCCAAATCTGTAATGATAGTAGCAAACTGCTCCACGAGAAGGTATCCTGGACCTGTGTCAAGAGCCACTTCTTGGTCTTGACCGATTGTGTTTTAATTCTTGCTGATCATTTTTCTGCCTTTCAGTGTTTAATAATGCCCCTAGTTCCTTGAGCTCATGGACGCATGACATAAGCAAGGTTTCATGGTGGTCCAGTCTCTGTTCCACTAAAGGCTTGTGTGCTGTGGTCATCATATATGATGTGGGCCTACAGTAATCGACCAAAATATCGGCTACTTCCGACAGGGCTTCCGGGCCAAGATGACGAGAAACTATCAACTGGTGCCGAATGTGGTGTGGCAGGCGCTCTGACCACAGTTTGATTATGATGTCTTCACTGACCTCTCTTTTCGCCAAATCCATCATCTCTCGTAGGAGCTGTGATGGCTTCTTCTCACCTAGAGATAAGTTCTTTAAAAGTTTGTCAATCTGCTTGCCTCTGGATTTGGACACTCTGCTTAGTATAGTCTTCCTAATGTGTTTGTATTTGTCCGTCTTTGGAGGATTACGGAGGACATCTTGGATGAGGCGTAGTGTTTCAAAATCCAGGGCTTTAAGTACTGCCGTGTACTTTGTATTGTCGCTCCTGATCTTGGCAGATTAAAATTCTGATTCTATGACTAGGAACCATAGGTCTGGCGAATCTCCATTGAATGGAGTGAGACGATGATTATTGAATGCTGCAATATTGTAGAAATGATCCACGGATTGTTCCTCGAAACTAGAAACACATGGATTGCTCGAATTTAAGTTCGCCTCGTGATCCAGATCGATCAGAGATGTGTTAAAAGCTGTTTCCTCATTGATGGGCATAGATCGAGTCGACATGTTGGAAAAAATTAGTGGTATAATTTACCTTAATAATTTCTTTGTGGCAGAAACGTGCTTTTATTTTTTTCGTCCGGAGCCTCCAATTATAGTTTGGTGCTCACTAATTACGGATGCATTTCTTGCTCACGATCAAGTCACATGTATTTCACTTTTTAGAGTGTTTTTATATTATATAGTTTTATTCGCGTTCGGAGGTCACCAGTTATATAGTTTGTTGGAACTATATATTTACTTTATTAATAATTAAAAACACGATTTGATTTTAATCAATATTTAATCCGATGAGAAAATATGAACATTAAACTTTTTATGATCAGAACAATATTTTATGACAAAATATAGCAAAAGATGATCCTGCTTGCTATGATCACTTTTGGCTATATGTCAGGGGACGCCATAGACTGTTGATTGAAATTCAATCGTGTATCAAGCATTACGCTAAGGTAACAGATGTGAGGTTTTGACGTAATCTCTAGATTTCCTAATTGTCTCTATTGTTTTTCTACTTATGATAAGAACAGCTTCACTTTTTTGTTGTGCTAATTGGAGGTTTATTGTTCCCATCCAAAGATTAATTTTTCTAAAGATTATGTCGAATAGACTTACGATCTCATCAATTTATTTGGAGACAACTACAATGGCTACACCGTCTGCATGTAATGATAGTAGTTTCACATATGCTGGAATCTCAAGCCTCAAAAGACCTCCTGTTATATTATATTCTTTTGTACTATCGCGTGAATCGTACATTAGAATTCTGTCTGTAATGTAGCTTGCGACTATATTGCAGAAGTATACTGGCACGTTCTTTTCACGGAGTTCATTCATAATGCAATCCCAGTTTGTAGAATTGTAAGCATTTTGATATCCATTTATCTCATCGATTTTCCAAAACCTTGCAATAGAATTTGTTAGCTGGACATGATTAATGGAAGCCGTTATGTTATCAACTGGATCAGAATTATTTCCCAAATTACCAGCTACTAGTTTATTTTTTCCAATCGTAATTTTCTCATTGAAAAGGATCTGAAAAATTGTGTCGTCACCGATCAGCATTTCAACCTCGTCTGGTCTGTTAAAATTTTGACAAATCTGGCAAATATTCATATTTTCGTGAGGAAAGTCTATATTTCTCTATGTACTGTGACGGCAAATTATTGTATATTTTATTTATTTTGTTTTTTCTGAAAACTGCCAGTAATATTTGAAAATGTGTAATGAATTATAATGACTAAAAATCATGCTAATAAACTCGGATTTAAATTAATTATTTCAAATTTACTTTCAAGTGGCGTTGACGACGCATCACTTATGCCTGAATCACACGACGCTTGTTTCGTTGCTTTTTTGGCCAGCTGGCTGGCATTCTGATTATCAAGTAGGCAAAATGATGGGTAATCGATCTCAATTTGTTTCCAGCAAGCGAGATTTTGATATCAAAACGTGCGCTATTTTTGTGGATGGATCATAGACCTATGAATGAAGACCGAATCACACGGCATTAGTTTTCTGGGCTGGCTACATTGAATACTTGATTTTTAAGTATGATTTGTTTTAGCATGCTTAATTTTTAAGTGTGATTTGTTTTGGCTTGCTAGATTTTTGAGTGATATTTGTTTTAGCTTGCTAGATTATCAAATTTTATAAATCACATGACCAAATACTGCCTTTCTATTGGTTCAAACGAACAAATCCATCTAGAAAAATAGCGCATGTTCTAACTTTTCCATGATGGTATTTTGTCGACTTGACGACCAGCGTACTAGCCAGCAGACCAAAAAAGCAACAAAACAAGCCTCGTGTGATTCGGGCTTTGAACATTCTGTGGATGGATTAGTTCGTTCGAACCAATAGGGAAGCATAATTTTGACATGTTGTTTATCACATTTAAAAACCTAGCAAGCTAAAACAAATATCGCTCAGAGCAAGCAAGCTTTCTCGCATCGCGTGATTTGAACGGCTTGAAAAATATAATGAAATCTAGCACGGCAAAATCAAGCGGGAAATCCAGCGTCAGAAAACAAGCGTCGTGTGATTCGGGCTTTAGATAATAAGTTCTCTCAAAAACTGCCATTTTTTTTATATTCAGATCTGTATCTTCAAAATGGCTGGGTCTGCCTTTGCCTAAAACTAATAACCATTTCTCCCAATCATTGCTAATTGAATATTCTTTAGATCATTCAAATCGGATGCTTCGTTCTCTCAAATACTCGATTTCTATTTTCTGCACTCTTTGCTCTTTATCTCCTTATCTATCTCCTATCTGGACCTGCCTTTGCCAAAAACTAACCAGTACATTTCCCTATCAATAGGAATCAATTGTTGTTTGAACCATTCAAATCGGTTGATCCGTGCGTGATATTATTATTATTATTATTATTATTATTATTATTATTATTATTATTATTATTATTAGCGTTTACAAATGGCTATTTTTGAGATCATTGGGAATTTTTCGTTTTAGCCTGGTTGGGCGCGCTTCTGATAATACTTTTTGTGCCAAGCAATTTTGGTGGTCGTCAATTGTTTTTTTATACATTTCTAATTTTTGTTGAATTTCGTCTGTCCTAGTGAATCAACAAGTTGGGAACGTAGGGGGAAGTTCCCGAGTGCCGGACACCTAAGGTTATTTATAAATAAATCAAAAAATATTTTACGAAATGTTTATTAAATTATAACTTATGTTAGATAACAAATTTAGAAATAAAACTAAATTAACAAAAACGCAACCTTTGCTGAAAAAAAATTAATACTATCAATCAAATATTGGTAACACAAAATATGATTTTAAAAAGTAGCACCTAGTACCGGACATTTCAAAACAACCTGCATTGAACATATATTTAGCCATCTCCACACTCTGGAATGTCTGCGTATGTATGTTTGACGAATATTCTTTGATATTGCAAAAAAAATCACTATTTATCCACTCTGTTGGCTGGGTCATGCCGATGCTCTCAGCTGGAGCATTCATCATAAGATTTTCATTCTTTGACTAGGAAATAAGAAAAATGGGGATATGCAGTGACCGTTAGCACTCATGCAGAACAAAATTAAATAATTAGAATAAATTACGTCAATTCTCACAAAAATATCAATAAGTCAAAAAAGTCAAAGTCAAAAACATATATATTTCAATAAATATGTACATTACATTTCCTACCTGAGATTTTTACCGGTAGGTATAGTATCCATCGTTGAATATGTTTTTGTCGACAATAATAAATTCTGAATGTATATAAAAATTAGATCATAATTGCGTGACAAAGAGAGGAAAGAAAAATTTCCATCCAAAAAAATCACGTTAAATATTTAGAATAATTGATAATTACACAAAAAAAGAAAAACAAAATAAAAGATTTATTCGTTCTGAAGGAAAATCTGTTTCGAGCGAAGTATCATTTGCCGGTATGGGTTGATCAATATATAGTTCGGCATGGCGTGTTTGCCATACCAAACCACGTCTCTAGTAAACTGCCCGAGACCCGCCATGTTGTTATTAGGGTGATCCCCACATTTTTGGTAAAGACTTTTAGTGAGCTTTTTTATATGGTTGAGTATTGTCGGTACTTTAGTCTATTTCGTGTATGTATTTTGTAGAGTAGTAATGTCTAGTCAGTCGGTGCTTATTTTGTTAAGTACTAGTTGTAAGGTCTTATTTTGTAATGTCTGTAGTTTCCGTAAGTTGAACTTAGTCGTCGCGTTTCATGCTGGATCGGCGTATGTCAGTAACGGTCTTATAAGTATCAAATAGAGTGTCCGTTTGTTCTTCACGCTTAGTGTGGTTCAAGAGAGGTCTCAGTAGATTTAACATTCCGCAAGCCTGTTCAATTTTCGTATTAATATGTCTAGTGAAGCTGAGTCTATGTTCCAAGGTCGCACCAAGGTATTTGACATACTTGGACCACTCAACCTCTCTGCCCATTACTTTCAGTTTTTCCAAGTCAGTGAGTCTAGTCATGGCATTTCGGCTCTTTGTAAATAAAATTGCCTCCGTCTTTTGCGGATTGATCCTAATTTGCCATTTGTCAGTATATTCGGTTAGCTTGTCTATGTGTGTCTGCAAGACCAATCCAATTTCGTAAACAAAAAAAAATCAATATGTTTACTGTCCGGCGCTAAGAGACGACTCAGCGTCTCTAGGCGCTAGGGGACAAACATTTTCGTTCAGAGATATTTTACGCTATCTTCTACGTGGTTTTCCTCTCCATTCAACTTAATTGTGGAGCGTGAACGTGATATGTGTAGATTTTGCACTATTTGTCATAATTCTCCATAAAGAAAGCCATTTTGTAGCAATATCTAGATGCTCTTGTAATAGATGCGAAGCTATTACGGAATCTTCATTGGAGGCAATAATGCATGTATCGTCAGCAAATGTAGATAATGGTAGTTGGGCAGAAGATATGCTAAAGGTCAGAAGTATTGGATAATGATGAATGAAAGATCGTAACTAGATTCAATGTTAAGATTTGAATGATCAATACCTCTCACAAAGAAAAAATCTAAAGGGTCTGAAACTTTAACTAGGTCAATACGTTGGACTACATGTTGAAATGAAGGTGAGATTATATTATTCTATGGCTGCATCAAGTACCTTACCTTTAGTTGTAGTCAGTCTAGAAACCCAGGCATTATGTTTACAATTAAAGTCGCCACCAATGATAAAGGGCATGGACGCATTGCCCTACAGAATTGGCCCTACCCTGGTATTTAAATAACGTTTACGCCATTTCAAAGATCTTTTTGAAAAAAACGATATACTAATTTTCAACTTTGTATCTCATCTTATGGCCTAGATATCATAGAAAATATACCAAAGTGGCCTCTTCTTTTAAACTTACCTTTCAGCGTAACCATAAAAGAGATAATTTACGTAATTCTATACTAACATTTGCTTAGATCACATTATGTAGATTTATTGTGACCTACCTTTATCAGTACTACAATAATAAAAAGAATATAACAAATAATGATCTGAAATTATTACTGAATATATTCTAATGATCATTATTTTGATAATACAAAACGTCTTAGTTAATTTATTTTGAACTATTTGGTATTGGTATTTAGCAAGTTACATGAACTTCCCGATATGCGTAAATAATCGACTTGATCAATAATAAACAAATTAATTTACGAGTGATTAGAAGTATTCCGAATAGATTTATCTTCTTATATATAAAAATGGATCGCAAAATGTGTTGGTAAGCGCATAACTCAACAACGCCTGGACCAATTTGGCCAATTCTGTTTTTAAAATGTTCGTTGAAGTCCAAGGATGGTTGTTACGGCGAGAAAAAAATGAATAATTGCCGGAAAAACCCTAAAAACAGCCCATTTCTTCTTTAATCGAGTAGGCAACGCAATTTGTAAAAAAACAATGATCGATGTCATGACATTTTGTGTAGTTTTTGATAATCTAATTTTGAATATATTTATATAAACATAGAAAAATCTTTCTATTAATCAAGCTATATTGGCAGCCAAAAACATTGATGTAAATGAATTAAATTTCAAAATTCAAGAACAAATTACAGGCGAATCAGTTGATTCGGCAAGTAACCAAGACGATCCGCCGGAGTTTTTAAACTCGCTGGATTTGCTAGGATTGTCACCTCACAATCTTCAATTAGAGGTTGGATCGGCAATTATAATGTTGCAAAGGATAGTATAAAGCAGAAGATGTTCTCGCACCATGCATCCCAATGCGTTTCCAGTGCGTTTATGGTATTATTAAGTGTTTGTGATATTAATTTAGAAAACCCATGTTTCTCACATGGAAAATTGTATGTAGTTTGTTCCCGTATTGGAAAACCATCAGATTTGTTTGTCTATGCGCCAGTAGGTAATCAAACAAAAAACATCGTTTATCACAAAGCACTACAATGAAAATTGAACTGATTTTTGAATTATGATTTATATTATTAAAATTACTTACTTTTAAATGCTTATAGTGTTTTATTTAATTATTTTTAATTCACAGGGAATTATTACCAGGGTGACGGTTCTGTTCAGGATAATTTTTGGCAAAGAATAGAAAAAATTTTTTTGACAGGACGAAGTCTGTCGGGCCGGCTAGTTACACATAATTGAAAACGAACGAAAACGTTAACTCGGAGTATTTTCTAAAAGCAAATTTTTATAAATCAATAATTTTTATAATTGAACCAGTTTTCGTAGGACGTTAATGGTTTAGTGTGTTCATTAAGACCAATTAATCTATCGTTATACAAAGTAAATCATCTAATTTTAATTTTAACAAACGTCAAAAAATTACTCATTTTCTTAATCTTTGATGAATTTTTAAAATTAAACTTGTCGTAAAGCCGTAATATTTCAGTAAGTTCTATAAGACCATGATATATATCGCCACAAAATGTTTCATAAAAATCGGTTATAATTTTTTCTTCAACAGTTATTTACAAGAAAACGGCTCGGTATATTTTCACTTTAAACTAATCAGTATCATTCCGAACTAATATCTTTCGAACAGTTTTTGATTTTTTAAAATCGATTTGGTGGAATAAATGTGGACGAAAAAGTTCAACACTTTTTTTCAAATTACAAAGAAACGGCTCAGCAGATCGTCTCACAAAACTGACAAACTCTAATGCTCATTGAGATACATCGAATGGCTTTTAAATTTCTGAAGTCGGTTCAGGCGTTATTCAGTAAACGTCGATGAAAGGTCTAATTTTGACAAACGCCAAAAAAACGATACCAATTTTTGCAAACTTTGACGAATTTTTAAAGCTAAACGAATTGTCGTAGGACGGTAATATTTTAGTATGGTCTAGAAGACTATGGTATATACCGCAAAAAAATCATAAAAATCGTCGAATTTTTTTTTTTTAAATTTTATTACAAGAAAACGGTCCTGAAATGTACCTATATATTGGTATTTAGCCTTGAGGCAAGTTACATGAACTTTCCGATATGTGTAAATAAATCTAAGTCGATTCCGTGTGGATTTATTACAAATTACAAAATAACGGCTAGGTCGATCGTCGCACAAAACTGAGAAACGATAATCCTCATCGAGATACATAAAATGCTTTTTAAATATCTGAAATCGGTTCAGGAGTTTTTGAGCAAACGTCGATGAAATTTCTAATTTTGACAAATTCCAAAAAGACCATACTAATTTTTGCAAACTTTGACGAATTTTTAAAGCTAAACCAGTTGTCGTAGGGCCGTAATATTTTAGTATGATCTAGAACATGGCTTCTTAAAGTGGGGGTCGCGACGCGATACTACTAATAAGGGGTTGCAAAGATCTGATACTTTTCAATCCAATCATTATAAACAAAATTTTAAAATTAGTATTATTAGGCCGACTATTTTCACGATAATTTATGGCTTCTCAAGCTATGCTATTTGGCCAACATTTTTGATAAAATCAATGATATGAATTTATCAATGCAGGTAGTCTGCGTTAATATGTTTATGTTAAAAAATAAACTTGAGGTCTTTGTTAAAATAATTCTTAAAACTAAAATAAAAACAGAGTAAAAAGTGGATTGCTCAAAATGTTTCCATTTACTGACGAGTATATAATTAGTAACAATATTTCGAAAAAAGATACTCCTATAACAAAAATTATAGTTCTTCATTTGAAGAATATGGAAGTTTATATGCATAGATATTTTCTCAATGATATCGATACACAACAATGGATTTGCAATCCATTTTCAATTGAAATGGAAGAAATTAATTTTTCAAATTAAAAAGCACAAGAAGAATTTACCGAATTAACAAGTGATACTACCTTGCGACTCAGATTTTTTCAAGTGCATGAATTTTGGATTGAAATCAAATCAGAATATTCCCTACTATCGGAAATGGCAATAAACAAATTGCTGCCATTTTGTGCAACATATTTATGTGAATCAGCCTCTTCTACATTAACTTACATAAAATCAAAATACCGTTCAACTTTAATATACGTTGAAAATTTATTACGATCTGCACTAACTTAAATTGAGCCTAGATTTAATTATTTGTGTAAAAATAAACAATCACATTCATCACATTAATATTGTTTTATGTTAATAATAGGTTTTCATTAAAAAATGTTATAAAATTTTATTTTTTCTGTTGAATATGTAGAGTTTTGGAAATTAAATTTATAATATAATATTCACATTTTTTTAATATAAAATTTAGAATACTTAATAGATTATAATAAAAAAACTAACTTAATGGATACGTAGACACAAAAAGCATATTCAGTTTGCAATGTGATATCAGTAGAAACAATTTATTACTCTGCAAATTAGTAAATTATTTTTCTGCTTACTGTTTAATGTACTTATTAAATTTTTCTCGTTTGAAGTTAATGTGGATTCGAAAAAGAAATTATCTAGTGTTCAAACCCGTTAGCGCAAACCTACGAAAGTTTAAATTATTGGGCATTATTGAAGAAAAACTACGAGCTGATTTAGTTTGAACGAAACTTGTTTCAACAATAGATACAAATTATAATAGAAAAACATGGAAAAGTAACTTTTGTTTTTGTTGAAAATGAACTTTGAACGTTGAAGACATACGTGGTTAGATTTATAGAAATGGAGCAAATATGAAAAATGAAAGCAAAATGTACTATAGCACATGTGCTATGGCAAATGTGCACCGAGTGAACAGTAAACCACTAGCTTTGCTTGCGACCGCTGCGCCCTGTAAATGTGGAGGATTCGTGGTCACAGTTATAGTTATGTGACAGCTTAGATATTTTATTATCTATGCCCATTCATACTCTCCGATATTTCTCAAAAACAATAATATGCTACATCATAATTGTTTGCAGAAATTTATATACTCATCATCCTAGGCAATATCATAATTTATATCATGGCTTTAGAACAGCAAACTTTAGTGACATTACATAGCAAAATTTTTCACCCTGTTCTAAGAGAATTACAGGAAGATAATGTATCTATCAATCCACGTAATTTTATGTACCCAATATTTCTTGTGTACGTGTAATCTACATTGAATGATACTTAATAGTTTTATCTAGCTAATGATATCTATCGATACAGATTGGTAGACTGATACAAACAGGTGATCATTAATTTTGAATTTTTCAGTGAAGATGATCATGCCATTCAGAAGATTTCTAGTATGCCAGGTGTATGCCGATTTGGTATATATGAATTGAAAAAACATTTAGAGCCTCTGGTGGCGAAAGGATTATCATCTATTTTATTATTTGGTGTGCCTGAATCTGCATCTAAAGTAAAAACAAAATTGCATTTTTTAATGTGTCCAGTAGCTCTTAACATGTAAAATTAATAACAGGATAGCAAAGCTTCAGCTGCTAATAATGAAAGTAATCCAGTAATTCGTGCAATACCTTTACTTAAAGACTGGTTTCCCAAGTTATTAATTGCTTGTGATGTATGTATGTGCCCCTATACAGATCATGGTCATTGTGGCATTATAAATGAAAAATTAGGAGGAATAGACAATGATCTTAGCAGTGCAAGAATTGCTGAAATTGCATTATCATATGCTAAAGCAGGTAAAAATTGTTTTGTTCGCAAAAAATTGAATTTATTATATAAATAAACAATTTTAGGTGCACATATTGTAGCTCCATCGGATATGATGGATAATCGTATTCATATGATAAAGAAGAAACTTAAAGAAAATAATCTATCAGGATCTGTAAATATACTGTCTTATTCAGCTAAGTTTGCTTCCTCTTTTTATGGACCTTTTAGAGATGCTGCACAATCAAAACCAGCTTTTGGTGATCGAAAATGTTATCAGTTACCCCCTGGATCTAGAGGCTTGGCAGTGCAAGCAATTGTACATACAATTATTATTAAAACGGTTTTAGAATGAATGTTCTATGCAGAGAGTTCTTTCGTAATTTAATACTTTAACACCTTGAAGACCACACCAGAAATTTTGCTTTTCTCCTGGAGACCGTATCAAAAATGGTCTATTCCAGATAACACATGTGTTATACAATATGCATATTGTGTGTCCACTGGTGAGCAAGCGATCCTGTCTTGTTAGTACATTGTGCAGCATCGGTAAACATGTGGTCTTCTATGTGTTAAATTTATTGTAGATCATAATTTAGAAAAAAGCAAATTTAACAGTCGGATTTATAAGTTATGTTATAGAATGTTTTGAATTTTACAGCAAAGGGACGTGAATGAAGGAGCTGATATGCTGATGGTTAAACCAGGATTGCCATATTTAGATGTCCTGAGAGATGTTAAAAATAGCTTTCCAAATCATATGCTCTTTGTTTATCAGGTAGGTGGATATAACAGTGGTTAACTTTTCCTGAAGAGATAATAAATTTATGAATCTTTAAGACAACCATTCATAAAAATATAGTTAATAAACAAACTATATATTCTTATTTTTAGTGCATTTCAAATTTATTTTGCTACAAATAAAAGCACGGTAACATTAGAAATAAAAATTAAAAATTTGTAAAAAAAAACGCAAGACATAAATAAATAAATCTCTTACAAGATTTTTGTTAAATAGGTGTCAGGAGAATATTCAATGTTATTAAGTTCAGTGAATGGGGATACAAGCAAATTGAAACCCATATTAATGGAAGTTTTGATATCTATGAGAAGAGCAGGTAAGTAAGATCTTCGATTTCTTTTGAAATCAATTCATAAACTTACAATTCCTTTTTTTTAAGGTGCGGATTGTATTATTACATACTTTACTCCTCTGTTATTAGATTGGCTATTACACAAATCCAAACTGTGATAAGAATCTGAGAAGTTATGGTTATTAGTTGGGTTAATAGCAATTGTTTTATTGGAGAATTTTTATTAAATAAAAATTGTGATTGGAATTCAATGTATTTGAATTCATTTTAATTATACACAAATTCAATCAACATTGTGTTCAACTTAGTATGAATTTTTAATTATTTGCATAATTCACTTAGTCACAACAATATAGCTGTAATTGTAATGAATGTGTGTAGATATTGCACTAATTGTTATATTTAAAATTATTTGTTCTAATCATCAAATATATAACAGTCCACCACATTAGCTAAATCATTAAATAGTTCCTCTCTATGATAGTGTTAAATATCTAAGTATGTACATAAATTCAAAATGCAGTGTCACACAAAAAAAGAAGTTAGATACAAAATAATTTGAAAAATTGTAAAAAAATGCTCGTATATAGGATAATTATATATTTATTCACACTTGTTTTGAACCTTGAGTTTCTATGTCAAATTCTCACATGTTGAGAGTATATACAGAACCTTTGCATACAAAAACATTTAAACTGAAATAGAATATATTATGACAAAAAGTGCATTGTGCATTATATATATTCGGTCTAAATCAAACTTTTAATTCAAAACATCAGTGCACAATGTCACTGTTTTATTAATATATTACAAGTGATATATATATATATATATATATATATATATATATTAGGTTGTCAAATATCTCCCTTTCGCTTTTTTGCTCTTGGTTTATAATACAAAAAGGCGGAAGGGAGACATTTGACAACCTATTATATATATATATATATATATATATATATATATATATATAAGATGTTAATTTGCTAATCGTTGAATTAAAAGAACAATAAATAATGATCTATTTATTTATACGTTTCGACCCGGTATGTGTCATCATTCAGCAATTTTTTTTAATATTGCTGAATGATGACACACATACCATGTTTCTCTCATAGTAGTAGTTTTGTTTATATTGATTGTGATTTTGGTAATTTTTGATTTTAAAATAATTCTATTTTCTCATAAGTGAGTGTCAGTTTTGATTGACATAAATAATTTGATGCTAAAGTCTAAATATAAAAATTCTAAATACGTGGTAACCATTATACTGAACATATGTCACAAATTATATATTTTTTAAAACACCTGTCATGTTATTTTGCCAGAACTATTAACAACAGTAAATGATAATTATATCGAATATAAAAATCAACACCCCAACAGTTTGAAAGCCACTGAGAAATAAATTTATTATTAACAAGGTAGTAGTTATTCAGTGACTTGAATTT
>NW_020537646.1:46657618-46676504 GCF_003426905.1 Ctenocephalides felis
GGGTTGCCAGGCACCATTTTCTCCTGCTCCAGAAAAGCACCAGTAGCTGTTGTAGAGGCATCCGTCAACAAGCAAATGTTGGCTGAAGCATCTGGATATCGAAGTAGTGCTGCATTTGCAAGTGCTTTTTTAATGTCATCCAAAGCCTTAAGAGATTCTGGGTTCCAGACAATTAGAGTTTTGTCCTTCTTCACTGAACTTCTTAGATAATTGTTTAAGGGTGATTGTATATTGCTGCCTTTGGTACTGACTTCCTGTAGTAATTCACCATTCCTAGAAACCTACGTAGTTTCAGAACTGTGGTTGGTTGTGGAAAGTTGTGGAAAGAAACTCGGTGTGCTGATGGAGAATATCCGTTCTCACTAACTTATAACCCAGAAAATCTACTTGAGACTTGCCTAGGATGCATTTGTCGATGTGATGATAAGTGAGTGTTCTTGAAGTCGCTCAAGCACAATTTCAACGTGACGATGATGCTCTTCCATACTCTCTGACATGACCAGGATGTCATCCACGTATATGAACACAAAGTCAATATCTTGAAATATGTGATTTATATATCGCTGGAAAGTCTGAGTAGCATTCTTCAATACAAACGGCATACAAAGATACTCAAACTATCCCCATGGGGTTATAATGTCTTCTGAATGTCCTCTTCATGCATCGGAACTTGATGATAAGCTTTGGCGAGGTCCAACGTAGAGAATAGTTTTTTCTTATGTAATGCTGAAAAAACATCCTGAATTAATGGTGGATTAATACTTATCAGGTAATGTGCTTGCATTCAGTTTCCTGTAGTCACCGCAAAGTCTATATGTTCCATTCTTCTTTGGCACCATTTGAATAGGGATTGGCAAACTTCTGGGCTGGTGATATGGATAAAACTGAGCCGGAATCTACGAGTAATTGGATTGAAGACTTTCTGTCTACTATGTGTAGGCGGAGCTCAGAGCAGATAGAATTTATTTCACCGTCATTGCAAGCTCAGAAGTCAGTTTTCCGTCCGGTTTAATGATTAAAGCAGGCAGGGCTCCACACACTTTGTAGCTTTCTCGCCAAATCTGTAATGATAGTAGCAAACTGCTCCACGAGAAGGTATCCTGGACCTGTGTCAAGAGCCACTTCTTGGTCTTGACCGATTGTGTTTTAATTCTTGCTGATCATTTTTCTGCCTTTCAGTGTTTAATAATGCCCCTAGTTCCTTGAGCTCATGGATGCATGACATAAGCAAGGTTTCATGGTGGTCCAGTCTCTGTTCCACTAAAGGCTTGTTTGCTGTGGACATCATATATGATGTGGGCCTACAGTAATCGACCAAAATATCGGCTACTTCCGACAGGGCTTCCGGGCCAAGATGACGAGAAACTATCAACTGGTGCCGAATGTGGTGCGTCAGGCGCTCTGACCACAGTTTGATTATGATGTCTTCACTGACCTCTCTTTTCGCCAAATCCATCATCTCTCGTAGGAGCTGTGATGGCTTCTTCTCACCTAGAGATAAGTTCTTTAAAAGTTTGTCAATCTGCTTGCCTCTGGATTTGGACACTCTGCTTAGTATAGTCTTCCTAATGTGTTTGTATTTGTCCGTCTTTGGAGGATTACGGAGGACATCTTGGATGAGGCGTAGTGTTTCAAAATCCAGGGCTTTAAGTACTGCCGTGTACTTTGTATTGTCGCTCCTGATCTTGGCAGATTAAAATTCTGATTCTATGACTAGGAACCATAGGTCTGGCGAATCTCCATTGAATGGAGTGAGACGATGATTATTGAATGCTGCAATATTGTAGAAATGATCCACGGATTGTTCCTCGAAACT
Organism: Ctenocephalides felis; assembly: GCF_003426905.1. Lineage (NCBI taxonomy): Eukaryota > Metazoa > Arthropoda > Insecta > Siphonaptera > Pulicidae > Ctenocephalides > Ctenocephalides felis. The sequence goes on from NW_020537646.1 coordinate 46,659,435, forward strand.
AGAAACACATGGATTGCTCGAATTTAAGTTCGCCTCGTGATCCAGATCGATCAGAGATGTGGTAAAAGCTGTTTCCTCATTGATGGGCATAGATCGAGTCGACATGTTGGAAAAAATTAGTGGTATAATTTACCTTAATAATTTCTTTGTGGCAGAAACGTGCTTTTATTTTTTTCGTCCGGAGCCTCCAATTATAGTTTGGTGCTCACTAATTACGGATGCATTTCTTGCTCACGATCAAGTCACATGTATTTCACTTTTTAGCGTGTTTTTATATTATATAGTTTTATTCGCGTTCGGAGGTCACCAGTTATATAGTTTGTTGGAACTATATATTTACTTTATTAATAATTAAAAACACGATTTGATTTTAATCAATATTTAATCCGATGAGAAAATATGAACATTAAACTTTTTATGATCAGAACAATATTTTATGACAAAATATAACAAAAGATGATCCTGTTTGCTATGATCACTTTTGGCTATATGTCAGGGGACGCCATAGACTGTTGATTGAAATTCAATCGTGTATCAAGCATTACGCTAAGGTAACAGATGTGAGGTTTTGACGTAATCTCTAGATTTCCTAATTTTACCTTGATAGTCTCTATTGTTTTTCTACTTATGATAAGAACAGCTTCACTTTTTTGTTGTGCTAATTGGAGGTTTATTGTTCCCATCCAAAGATTAATTTTTCTAAAGATTATGTCGAATAGACTTACGATCTCATCAATTTATTTGGAGACAACTACAATGGCTACACCGTCTGCATGTAATGATAGTAGTTTCACATATGCTGGAATCTCAAGCCTTCATACATAATATTCCACCGCAGAGCCCTGCGGCACACCTCCTGTTATATTATATTCTTTTGTACTATCGCGTGAATCGTACATTAGAATTCTGTCTGTAATGTAGCTTGCGACTATATTGCAGAAGTATACTGGCACGTTCTTTTCACGGAGTTCATTCATAATGCAATCCCAGTTTGTAGAATTGTAAGCATTTTGATATCCATTTATCTCATCGATTTTCCAAAACCTCGCAATAGAATTTGTTAGCTGGACATGATTAATGGAAGCCGTTATGTTATCAACTGGATCAGAATTATTTCCCAAATTACCAGCTACTAGTTTATTTTTTCCAATCGTAATTTTCTCATTGAAAAGGATCTGAAAAATTGTGTCGTCACCGATCAGCATTTCAACCTCGTCTGGTCTGTTAAAATTTTGACAAATCTGGCAAATATTCATATTTTCGTGAGGAAAGTCTATATTTCTCTATGTACTGTGACGGCAAATTATTGTATATTTTATTTATTTTGTTTTTTCTGAAAACTGCCAGTAATATTTGAAAATGTGTAATGAATTATAATGACTAAAAATCATGCTAATAAACTCGGATTTAAATTAATTATTTCAAATTTACTTTCAAGTGGCGTTGACGACGCATCACTTATGCCTGAATCACACGACGCTTGTTTCGTTGCTTTTTTGGCCGGCTGGCTGGCATTCTGATTATCAAGTAGGCAAAATGATGGGTAATCGATCTCAATTTGTTTCCAGCAAGCGAGATTTTGATATCAAAACGTGCGCTATTTTTGTGGATGGATCATAGACCCCTAGACAATATTAGAATACCCCGAGTTCATATTGGCTATGTGCGAAGGCATGGAAGGGGAAGTCAAATCGACCGAAGCGTTCGTTGTGGCTACTTTGAGAATTAAAGTAGGCTATTATGACAGAAATTTTAAGCAAAAACACATACAATATTTGTTTATTTCAAATTTAAATGAGATAATTAAAAATGAGCCACCAAAGCTGTTGTGTAGTGGGTTGTAGAAATAAGAGCAGAAAAGTGACTGCAAATTCTATACATTTCCTACAGCTAAGTGGAAAGAAAATCAACGGGAAAAGTGGATCGCGGTTAGAAGAATAAAGTATCATAACCTTATTGTTATAAAAATTCAATTCGGAGTACTATGAATATTTGTAAAATTGTTATGTTTAGCAAAAAGAAAAATTATAAGTCAATAAATTGTTATTTTATCAAAATTTAATGCTTACTAGAAAAAATTGTTTTGCAAACAATGTAATTAATACAAGGCTGAAATAATGATAAATATATATTTATATATTGTATATTGATTATGTATAACTATTATCTATCTATTAATTACATGTTATTATATAATAAAAATAATTTTATGATTAAAAGAGAAATAAAAGTTATCACATAGCGTAAAATGTTTATTTTACAATCAGTTTAATTAATACAATGCTGAAATAATGCAAAATATGTATTTGTAGTGTTGATGGATCACCGTGGGTTCCCAAGCCCTATGATCGCATTTGCAGTGAATCGGACGAGGTATTGAATCCAACCTACTTGTCAACAATATTTCCTTCAATTTACAAGACTCGAAAAGTTAAAGTCGTTTTTTTTCCTGCAATTTTATTTGATGGGTCTTGTCTTTATAATAATGCCTAAATCATGTCTTTATAATAATGTCTAAGGGTTTAGTTTGACCAAAAATAATGAAAAAATGAGTAAATTAATTTATTATTTACTTATTCTATTGATAAAATATTTTTATCATTATTATATTGTTTTTATCAAGAACTATTCCGAGCTCATGACATAAGCTTTAAGGCACTTAACCTTAAAAATGTTTACTGCATTTCTTTATTAAATTAATCATTACACTTAACTATGTTTTAAGTGCGTTGAAGTAAATTTAATAATTTCAATAAACATTGAGCGTTCACATTATTATTGTATAATGTTTATTATTATTTATAACAATTATTTAATATCTTTTTTCTTTAACAAACATATAAAACCCATAAAAACCACACACTGATAGCCTTAATTAGTTCATATTTATTCCGGCGCTGCATGAGCGCTGCAGTCACGCTCTGAGCGATATTGGCTATGTGCGAAGGCATGGAAGGGGAAGTCAAATCGACCGAAGCGTTCGTTGTGGCTACTTTGAGAATTAAAGTAGGCTATTATGACAGAAATTTTAAGCAAAAACACATACAATATTTGTTTATTTCAAATTTAAATGAGATAATTAAAAATGAGCCACCAAAGCTGTTGTGTAGTGGGTTGTAGAAATAAGAGCAGAAAAGTGACTGCAAATTCTATACATTTCCTACAGCTAAGTGGAAAGAAAATCAACGGGAAAAGTGGATCGCGGTTAGAAGAATAAAGTATCATAACCTTATTGTTATAAAAATTCAATTCGGAGTACTATGAATATTTGTAAAATTGTTATGTTTAGCAAAAAGAAAAATTATAAGTCAATAAATTGTTATTTTATCAAAATTTAATGCTTACAAGAAAAAATTGTTTTGCAAACAATGTAATTAATACAAGGCTGAAATAATGATAAATATATATTTATATATTGTATATTGATTATGTATAACTATTATCTATCTATTAATTACATGTTATTATATAATAAAAATAATTTTATGATTAAAAGAGAAATAAAAGTTATCACATAGCGTAAAATGTTTATTTTACAATCAGTTTAATTAATACAATGCTGAAATAATGCAAAATATGTATTTGTAGTGTTGATGGATCACCGTGGGTTCCCAAGCCCTATGATCGCATTTGCAGTGAATCGGACGAGGTATTGAATCCAACCTACTTGTCAACAATATTTCCTTCAATTTACAAGACTCGAAAAGTTAAAGTCGTTTTTTTTCCTGCAATTTTATTTGATGGGTCTTGTCTTTATAATAATGCCTAAATCATGTCTTTATAATAATGTCTAAGGGTTTAGTTTGACCAAAAATAATGAAAAAATGAGTAAATTAATTTATTATTTACTTATTCTATTGATAAAATATTTTTATCATTATTATATTGTTTTATCAAGAACTATTCCGAGCTCATGACATAAGCTTTAAGGCACTTAACCTTAAAAATGTTTACTGCATTTCTTTATTAAATTAATCATTACACTTAACTATGTTTTAAGTGCGTTGAAGTAAATTTAATAATTTCAATAAACATTGAGCGTTCACATTATTATTGTATAATGTTTATTATTATTTATAACAATTATTTAATATCTTTTTTCTTTAACAAACATATAAAACCCATAAAAACCACACACTGATAGCCTTAATTAGTTCATATTTATTCCGGCGCTGCATGAGCGCTGCAGTCACGCTCTGAGCGAATAGACGCTTCTCTCGCCCGATTTTTACGTTCAGAAGGAATACTTAAAGGGTCCTCCGCTCGACGTGGTGGCGCTGCTTTTAGCATTCAAATTAATGGCGCAAAATTTGAAATAAAAATTAATGATTTTAGGTGCACGGGTATTTGAAACTAAATTTGGTATTACAATCCTATTATGTTTTGTAATAATACAATAATAACAAAAATATACTAGATAATATTATATTATAATAAATATACAATCAAATCGAAATATAAATCAACAAATACACTGGAATACACCGGTTTATATATAATAGATATCACATCTAATCTACTGGAATAACGTCTACACTTTTTTCTACTTATTAATATAAATATTTATTGAAATTTAGTGAATAATGCATATAGTGTTAGTTCATTACATCGTCTGTCATTCTTAACTCTCGTTAACTAATAATCATCCCGTGCGAAATTTGACATTCTTAAGCAATTCATTTTCTCCCAAGTATATTCAGATCCGTGTGAAGTGGTAATCCAATTTTAAACAGCTGGAACAGCTTTTTATTTGTGTATTATGTCTTTCTTGTAGAAGCGCATACTGATTTCTTACACAATTTCCTGACCTCTTTCCTTAAAGTGTATTATGATTAGACTAATATGTCAATGCACTACGTAGTAATGTAGTAATTATGTCCTCCATATGAGTTTGAAGCTGTTCTATTCATATTGTCAAAGGGCTAAGCATTTGAGAGCAATTCCTTATGAAATCTTTATTAACAAATATACAACCACAAACGAATAAGAATCGCCATTTTGTAAACTTACACAAAAATAACACTGACGTTTCTAGTAACCAACATAAAACATTTGAAAATACTTTTTCATCGGCTCACTAGCGCCAAATCTGCGACTACAAATGGACCCCTAAGTATTCCTTCTGAACGAGGATTTTGTTCTAAGTGAAAAGGCCCTGCATAGACCTATGAATGAAGACCGAATCACACGGCATTAGTTTTCTGGACTGGCTACATTGAATACTTGATTTTTAAGTATGATTTGTTTTAGCATGCTTAATTTTTAAGTGTGATTTGTTTTGGCTTGCTAGATTTTTGAGTGATATTTGTTTTAGCTTGCTAGATTATCAAATTTTATAAATCACATGACCAAATACTGCCTTTCTATTGGTTCAAACAAACAAATCCATCTAGAAAAATAGCGCATGTTCTAACTTTTCCATGATGGTATTTTGTCGACTTGACGACCAGCATACTAGCCAGCAGACCAAAAAAGCAACAAAACAAGCCTCGTGTGATTCGGGCTTTGAACATTCTGTGGATGGATTAGTTCGTTCAAACCAATAGGGAAGCATAATTTTGACATGTTGTTTATCACATTTAAAAACCTAGCAAGCTAACAAATATCGCTCAGAGCAAGCAAGCTTTCTCGCATCGCGTGATTTGAACGGCTTGAAAAATATAATGAAATCTAGCACGGCAAAATCAAGCGAGAAATCCAGCGTCAGAAAACAAGCGTCGTGTGATTCGGGCTTTAGATAATAAGTTCTTTCAAAAACTGCCATTTTTTTATATTCAGATCTGTATCTTCAAAATGGCTGGGTCTGCCTTTGCCTAAAACTAATAACCATTTCTCCCAATCATTGCTAATTGAATATTCTTTAGATCATTCAAATCGGATGCTTCGTTCTCTCAAATACTCGATTTCTATTTTCTGCACTCTTTGCTCTTTATCTCCTTATCTATCTCCTATCTGGACCTGCCTTTGCCAAAAACTAACCAGTACATTTCCCTATCAATAGGAATCAATTGTTGTTTGAACCATTCAAATCGGTTGATCCGTGCGTGATATTATTATTATTATTATTATTATTATTATTATTATTATTATTATTATTATTAGCGTTTACAAATGGCTATTTTTGAGATCATTGGGAATTTTTCGTTTTAGCCTGGTTGGGCGCGCTTCTGATAATACTTTTTTTGTGCCAAGCAATTTTGGTGGTCGTCAATTGTTTTTTTATACATTTCTAATTTTTGTTGAATTTCGTCTGTCCTAGTGAATCAACAAGTTGGGAACGTAGGGGGAAGTTCCCGAGTGCCGGACACCTAAGGTTATTTATAAATAAATCAAAAAATATTTTACGAAATGTTTATTAAATTATAACTTATGTTAGATAACAAATTTAGAAATAAAACTAAATTAACAAAAACGCAACCTTTGCTGAATAAAAATTAATACTATCAATCAAATATTGGTAACACAAAATATGATTTTAAAAAGTAGCACCTAGTACCGGACATTTCAAAATAACCTGCATTGAACATATATTTAGCCATCTCCACACTCTGGAATGTCTGCGTATGTGTGTTTGACGAATATTCTTTGATATTGCAAAAAAAATCACTATTTATCCACTCTGTTGGCTGGGTCATGCCGATGCTCTCAGCTGGAGCATTCATCATAAGATTTTCATTCTTTGACTAGGAAATAAGAAAAATGGGGATATGCAGTGACCGTTAGCACTCATGCAGAACAAAATTAAATAATTAGAATAAATTACGTCAATTCTCACAAAAATATCAATAAGTCACAAAAGTCAAAGTCAAAAACATATATATTTCAATAAATATGTACATTACATTTCCTACCTGAGATTTTTACCGGTAGGTATAGTATCCATCGTTGAATATGTTTTTGTCGACAATAATAAATTCTGAATGTATATAAAAATTAGATCATAATTGCGTGACAAAAAGAGAGGAAAGAAAAATTTTCATCCAAAAAAATCACGTCAAATATTTAGAATAATTGATAATTACACAAAAAAAGAAAAACAAAATAAAAGATTTATTCGTTCTGAAGGAAAATCTGTTTCGAGCGAAGTATCATTTGCCGGTATGGGTTGATCAGTATATAGTTCGGCATGGCGTGTTCGCCATACCAAACCACGTCTCTAGTAAACTGCCCGAGACCCGCCATGTTGTTATTAGGGTGATCCCCACATTTTTGGTAAAGACTTTTTGTGAGCTTTTTTATATGGTTGAGTATTGTCGGTACTTTAGTCTATTTCGTGTATGTATTTTGTAGAGTAGTAATGTCTAGTCAGTCGGTGCTTATTTTGTTAAGTACTAGTTGTAAGGTCTTATTTTGTAATGTCTGTAGTTTCCGTAAGTTGAACTTAGTCGTCGCGTTCCATGCTGGAGCGGCGTATGTCAGTAACGGTCTTATAAGTATCAAATAGAGTGTCCGTTTGTTCTTCACGCTTAGTGTGGTTCAACAGAGGTCTCAGTAGATTTAACATTCCGCAAGCCTGTTCAATTTTCGTATTAATATGTCTAGTGAAGCTGAGTCTATGTTCCAAGGTCACACCAAGGTATTTGACATACTTGGACCACTCAACCTCTCTGCCCATTACTTTCAGTTTTTCCAAGTCAGTGAGTCTAGTCATGGCATTTCGGCTCTTTGTAAATAAAATTGCCTCCGTCTTTTGCGGATTGATCTTAATTTGCCATTTGTCAGTATATTCGGTTAGCTTGTCTATGTGTGTCTGCAAGACCAATCCAATTTCGTAAACAAAAAAAAATCAATATGTTTACTGTCCGGCGCTAAGAGACGACTCAGCGTTTCTAGGCGTTAGGGGACAAACATTTTCGTTCAGAGATATTTTACGCTATCTTCTACGTGGATTTCCTCTCCATTCAACTTAATTGTGGAGCGTGAACGTGATATGCGTAGATTTTGCACTATTTGTCATAATTCTCCATAAAGAAAGCCATTTTGTAGCAATATCTAGATGCTCTTGTAATAGATGCGAAGCTATTACGGAATCTTCATTGGAGGCAATAATGCATGTATCGTCAGCAAATGTAGATAATGGTAGTTGGGCAGAAGATATGCTAAAGGTCAGAAGTATTGGATAATGATGAATGAAAGATCGTAACTAGATTCAATGTTAAGATTTGAATGATCAATACCTCTCATAAAGAAAAAATCTAAAGGGTCTGAAACTTTAACTAGGTCAATACGTTGGACTACATGTTGAAATGAAGGTGAGATTATATTATTCTATGGCTGCATCAAGTACCTTACCTTTAGTTGTAGTCAGTCTAGAAACCCAGGCATTATGTTTACAATTAAAGTCGCCACCAATGATAAAGGGCGTGGGCGCATTGCCCTACAGAATTGGCCCTACCCTGGTATTTAAATAACTTTTACGCCATTTCAAAGATCTTTTTGAAAAAAACGATATACTAATTTTCAACTTTGTATCTCATCTTATGGCCTAGATATCATAGAAAATATACCAAAGTGGCCTCTTCTTTCAAACTTACCTTTCAGCGTAACCATAAAAGAGATAATTTACGTAATTCTACTAACATTTGCTTAGATCACATTATGTAGATTTATTGTGACCTACCTTTATCAGTACTACAATAATAAAAAGAATATAACAAATAATGATCTGAAATTATTACTGAATATATTCTAATGATCATTATTTTGATAATACAAAACGTCTTAGTTAATTTATTTTGAACTATTTGGTATTGGTATTTAGCAAGTTACATGAACTTCCCGATATGCGTAAATAATCGACTTGATCAATAATAAACAAATTAATTTACGAGTGATTAGAAGTATTCCGAATAGATTTATCTTATATATAAAAATGGATCGCAAAATGTGTTGGTAAGCGCATAACTCAACAACGCCTGGACCAATTTGGCCAATTCTGTTTTTAAAATGTTCGTTGAAGTCCAAGGATGGTTGTTACGGCGAGAAAAAAATGAATAATTGCCGGGAAAACCCTAAAAACAGCCCCTTTCTTCTTTAATCGAGTAGGCAACGCAATTTGTAAAAAAACAATGATCGATGTCATGACATTTTGTGTAGTTTTTGATAATCTAATTTTGAATATATTTATATAAACATAGAAATATCTTTCTATTAATCAAGCTATATTGGCAGCCAAAAACATTAATGTAAATGAATTAAATTTCAAAATTCAAGAACAAATTACAGGCGAATCAGTTGATTCGGCAACTAACCAAGACGATCCGCCGGAGTTTTTAAACTCGCTGGATTTGCTAGGATTGTCACCTCACAATCTTCAATTAAAGGTTGGATCGGCAATTATAATGTTGCAAAATATCGACCAACTATATTCAAAGGATAGTATAAAGCAGAAGATGTTCTCGCACCATGCATCCCAATGCGTTTCCAGTGCGTTTATGGTATTATTAAGTGTTTGTGGTATTAATTTAGAAAACCCATGTTTCTCACATGGAAAATTGTATGTAGTTTGTTCCCGTATTGGAAAACCATCAGATTTGTTTGTCTATGCGCCAGTAGGTAATCAAACAAAAAACATCGTTTATCACAAAGCACTACAATGAAAATTGAACTGATTTTTGAATTATGATTTACATTATTAAAATTACTTACTTTTAAATGCTTATAGTGTTTTATTTAATTATTTTTAATTCACAGGGAATTATTACCAGGGTGACGGTTCTGTTCAGGATAATTTTTGGCAAAGAATAGAAAAAAAGTAGGCACAAAACACCGTCACATTACAATTTTTTTTTTGACAGGACGAAGTCTGTCGGGCCGGCTAGTTACACATAATTGAAAACGAACGAAAACGTTAACTCGGAGTATTTTCTAAAAGCAACTTTTTATAAATCAATAATTTTTATAATTGAACCAGTTTTCGTAGGACGTTAATGGTTTAGTGTGTTCATTAAGACCAATTAATCTATCGTTATACAAAGTAAATCATCTAATTTTAATTTTAACAAACGTCAAAAAATTACTCATTTTCTTAATCTTTGATGAATTTTTAAAATTAAACTTGTCGTAAAGCCGTAATATTTCAGTAAGTTCTATAAGACCATGATATATATCGCCACAAAATGTTTCATAAAAATCGGTTATAATTTTTTCTTCAACAGTTATTTACAAGAAAACGGCTCGGTATATTTTCACTTTAAACTAATCAGTATCATTCCGAACTAATATCTTTCGAACAGTTTTTGATTTTTTAAAATCGATTTGGTGGAATAAATGTGGACGAAAAAGTTCAACACTTTTTTTCAAATTACAAAGAAACGGCTCAGCAGATCGTCTCACAAAACTGACAAACTCTAATGCTCATTGAGATACATCGAATGGCTTTTAAATTTCTGAAGTCGGTTCAGGCGTTATTCAGTAAACGTCGATGAAAGGTCTAATTTTGACAAACGCCAAAAAAACGATACCAATTTTTGCAAACTTTGACGAATTTTTAAAGCTAAACGAATTGTCGTAGGACGGTAATATTTTAGTATGGTCTAGAAGACTATGGTATATACCGCAAAAAAATCATAAAAATCGTCGAATTTTTTTTTTTTTAAATTTTATTACAAGAAAACGGCTCTGAAATGTACCTATATATTGGTATTTAGCCTTGAGGCAAGTTACATGAACTTTCCGATATGTGTAAATAAATCTAAGTCGATTCCGTGTGGATTTATTACAAATTACAAAATAACGGCTAGGTCGATCGTCGCACAAAACTGAGAAACGATAATCCTCATCGAGATACATAAAATGCTTTTTAAATATCTGAAATCGGTTCAGGAGTTTTTGAGCAAACGTCGATGAAATTTCTAATTTTGACAAATTCCAAAAAGACCATACTAATTTTTGCAAACTTTGACGAATTTTTCAAGCTAAACCAGTTGTCGTAGGGCCGTAATATTTTAGTATGATCTAGAACATGGCTTCTTAAAGTGGGGGTCGCGACGCGATACTACTAATAAGGGGTTGCAAAGATATGATATATATGTTTATGTTAAAAAATAAACTTGAGGCCTTTGTTAAAATAATTCTTAAAACTAAAATAAAAACAGAGTAAAAAGTGGATCGCTCGAAATGTTTCCATTTACTGACGAGTATATAATTAGTAACAATATTTCGAAAAAAGATACTCCTATAACAAAAATTATAGTTCTTCATTTGAAGAATATGGAAGTTTATATGCATAGATATTTTCTCAATGATATCGATACACAACAATGGATTTGCAATCCATTTTCAATTGAAATGGAAGAAATTAATTTTTCAACTTAAAAAGCACAAGAAGAATTTACCGAATTAACAAGTGATACTACCTTGCGACTCAGATTTTTTCAAGTGCATGAATTTTGGATTGAAATCAAATCAGAATATTCCCTACTATCGGAAATGGCAATAAACAAATTGCTGCCATTTTGTGCAACATATTTATGTGAATCAGCCTCTTCTATTAACTTACATAAAATCAAAATACCGTTCAACTTTAATATACGTTGAAAATTTATTACGATCTGCACTAACTTAAATTGAGCCTAGATTTAATTATTTGTGTAAAAATAAACAATCACATTCATCACATTAATATTGTTTGATGTTAATAATTATTAACTATTAATAGGTTTTCATTAAAAAATGTTATAAAATTTTATTTTTTCTGTTGAATATGTAGATATAGTTTTATGTTTTCTTATAAAGAATTTGTTACAAAAGTTTATTTTATATATATATATATATATATATATATATATATATATACAGGGCCGGTCCTGCCTTGCATGCGATGCATGCAAAAAATGCGGGCGCACGCCTTAGGGGGCGCCAAAACGAGTTTTGGAAATTAAATTTATAATATAATATTCACATTTTTTTAATATAAAATTTAGAATACTTAATAGATTATAATAAAAAAACTAACTTAATGGATACGTAGACACAAAAAGCATATTCAGTTTGCAATGTGATATCAGTAGAAACAATTTATTACTCTGCAAATTAGTAAATTATTTTTCTGCTTACTGTTTAATGTACTTATTAAATTTTTCTCATTTGAAGTTAATGTGGATTCGAAAAAGAAATTGTCTAGTGTTCAAACCCATAAGCACAAACCTACGAAAGTTTAAATTATTGGGCATTATTGAAGAAAAACTACGAGCTGATTTAGTTTGAACGAAACTTGTTTCAACAATAGATACAAATTATAATAGAAAAACATGGAAAAGTAACTTTTGTTTTTGTTGAAAATGAACTTTGAACGTTGAAGACATACGTGGTTAGATTTATAGAAATGGAGCAAATATGAAAAATGAAAGCAAAATGTACTATAGCACATGTGCTATGGCAAATGTGCGCCGAGTGAAGCACTAGCTTTGCTTGCGACCGCTGCGCCCTGTAAATGTGGAGGATTCGTGGTCACAGTTATAGTTATGTGACAGCTTAGATATTTTATTATCTATGCCCATTCATACTCTCCGATATTTCTCAAAAACAATAATATGCTACATCATAATTGTTTGCAGAAATTTATATACTCATCATCCTAGGCAATATCATAATTTATATCATGGCTTTCGAACAGCAAACTTTAGTGACATTACATAGCAAAATTTTTCACCCTGTTCTAAGAGAATTACAGGAAGATAATGTATCTATTAATCCACGTAATTTTATGTACCCAATATTTCTTGTGTACGTGTAATCTACATTGAATGATACTTAATAGTTTTATCTAGCTAATGATATCTATCGATACAGATTGGTAGACTGATACAGACAGGTGATCATTAATTTTGAATTTTTCAGTGAAGATGATCATGCCATTCAGAAGATTTCTAGTATGCCAGGTGTATGCCGATTTGGTATATATGAATTGAGAAAACATTTAGAGCCTCTGGTGGCGAAAGGGTTATCATCTATTTTATTATTTGGTGTGCCTGAATCTGCATCTAAAGTAAAAACAAAATTGCATTTTTTAATGTGTCCAGTAGCTCTTAACATGTAAAATTAATAACAGGATAGCAAAGCTTCAGCTGCTAATAATGAAAGTAATCCAGTAATTCGTGCAATACCTTTACTTAAAGACTGGTTTCCCAAGCTATTAATTGCTTGTGATGTATGTATGTGCCCCTATACAGATCATGGTCATTGTGGCATTATAAATGAAAAATTAGGAGGAATAGACAATGATCTTAGCAGTGCAAGAATTGCTGAAATTGCTTTATCATATGCTAAAGCAGGTAAAAATTGTTTTGTTCGCAAAAAATTGAATTTATTATATAATAAAACAATTTTAGGTGCACATATTGTAGCTCCATCGGATATGATGGATAATCGTATTCATATGATAAAGAAGAAACTTAAAGAAAATAATCTATCAGGTTCTGTAAATATACTGTCTTATTCAGCTAAGTTTGCTTCCTCTTTTTATGGACCTTTTAGAGATGCTGCACAATCAAAACCAGCTTTTGGTGATCGAAAATGTTATCAGTTACCCCCTGGATCAAGAGGCTTGGCAGTGCAAGCAATTGTACATACAATTATTATTAAAACGGTTTTAAAATGAATGTTCTATGCAGAGAGTTCTTTCATAATTTAATACTTTAACACCTTGAAGACCACACCGGAAATTGTGCTTTTCTCCTGGAGACCGCATTAAAAATGGTCTATTCCAGATAACACATATTGTGTGTCCACCGGTGAGCAAGCAATCCTGTCTTGTTAGTACATTGTGCACCATCGGCAAACATGTGGTCTTCTACGTGTTAAATTTATTGTAGATCATAATTTAGAAAAAAGCAAATTTAACAGTCAGATTTATAAGTTATGTTATAGAATGTTTTGAATTTTACAGCAAAGGGACGTGAATGAAGGAGCCGATATGCTGATGGTTAAACCAGGGTTGCCATACTTAGATGTCCTGCGAGATGTTAAAAATAACTTTCCAAATCATATGCTCTTTGTTTATCAGGTGGGTGGATAACACAGTGGTTAACTTTTCCTGAAGAGATAATAAATTTATAAATCTTTAAGACAACCATTCATAAAAATATAGTTAATAAACAAACTATATATTCTTATTTTTAGTGCATTTCAAATTTATTTTGCTACAAATAAAATTACGGTAACATTAGAAATAAAATGTTTTAATTGTATTCATTATGAAATAAATATGTTATTTAAAAATTTGTAAAAAAAACACAAGACATAAATAAATAAATCTCTTACAAGATTTTTGTTAAATAGGTGTCAGGAGAATATTCAATGTTATTAAGTTCAGTGAATGGGGATACCAGCAAATTGAAACCCATATTAATGGAAGTTTTGATATCTATGAGAAGAGCAGGTAAGTAAGATCTTCGATTTCTTTTGAAATCAATTCGTAAACTTACAATTCCTTATTTTGTTTTTTTTTAAGGTGCGGATTGTATTATTACATACTTTACCCCGCTGTTATTAGATTGGCTATTACACAAATCCAAACTGTGATAAGAATCTGAGAAATTATAGTTATTAGTTGGTTTAATAGCAATTGTTTTATTGGAGAATTTTTATTAAATAAAAATTGTGATTGGAATTCAATGTATTTCAATTCATTTTAATTATACACAAATTCAATCAAAATTGTGTTCAACTTAGTATGAATTTTTAATTATTTGCATAATTCACTTAGTCACAACAATATAGCTGTAATTGTAATGAATGTGTGTAGATATTGCACTAACTAATTGTAATGTTTAAAATTATTTGTTCTAATTATCAAATATATAACAACAGTCCACCACATTAGCTAAATCACTAAATAGTTCCTCTCTATGATAGTGTGTTAAATTTCTAAGTATGTACATAAATTCAAAATGAAGTGTCACACAAAAAGAGAAGATAGATACAAAATAATTTGAAAAATTGTGAAAAAATATGCTCGTATATAGGATAATTATGTCAAATTCTCACATGTTGAGAGTATATACAGAACCTTTGCATACAAAAACATTTAAACTGAAATGTTATAATTTAAAATATGGAAACCTAAATTAGCATTATGTGTTATAATATATGTGTATCGAGCGACTTGTAACGAATAATACATAATGCTAATTTAGGTTTCCATATTTTAAATTTTAAATTATAACACACTGATGATGAGACAAACCTAGTCTCAAAACGTTTGTGAAAATTATTATTTAATAAATTAGTGCAAAAAAGAGTGTTGTTTGTTCATATTTCCAAATTAATATCTATTATCCACTGAGAATACATTTGTTTGAACAATAAATAATGATCTATTTATTTATACGTTTCGACATGGTATATGTCATTATTCAGCAATTTTTTTAATATTGCTGAATGATGACACACATACCATGTTTCTCTCATAGTAGTAGTTTTGTTTATATTGATTGTGATTTTGGTCATTTTTGATTTTAAAATAATTCTATTTTCTCATAAGTGAGTGTCAGTTTTGATTGACATAAATAATTTGATGCTAAAGTCTAAATATAAAAATTCTAAATACGTGGTAACCATTATCCTGAACATATGTCACAAAATATATATTTTTTAAAACACCTGTCATGTTATTTTGTCAGAACTCTTAACAACAGTAAATGATAATTATATCGAATATAAAAATCAACACCCCAACAGTTTGAAAGCCACTGAGAAATAAATTTATTATTAACAAGGTAGTAGTTATTCAGTGACTTGAATTTTGTGGCTTTTTGTGGAATCAGTTTCGATCTGTGCCTACGGATGCATTACCAAATTCGACAAGATGATTTCAAAAATATAAAGCGAATTTTCAAGCAAAAATTGACGAAAAACTTGGTATTATTGTGTAATCTTTCAAAAATTTCTCGAAAGAAAATTTTCAATTTTGCCCCACTGTTGGTGCTTATAAATGTGGACCAATCACAGCAAGCCAACTATGTAAATTTCAACCAATCACAATACACCACGCATGTGAATAAAACCGTAATAATTCGTGCTCTAAGCGGTTCAGAAGCATTTAATAAATGTTCGTCGTGTCGCACGTCAAGTTAAATTGTGTCAAATTTTTAAAATAAGGTTTTCTGAGAGAAAAGTTTTAATATATCCTCAATACAGTAGATCATACACAAGTATCATTAAGTGAAAATATTAGTAAAGGTAATTTGAAATTATATCATTATTGATTAAGTGTGATGTCGATGTTCCGCATTTTCAATTGAATTAATTTAACCTTAATATCGTGTTTCAGCCAGTGCATAATTTTATTGTGAATAACATTGACACATATTGTTTTCTCTCACTATTATTGATTTTTATTTATAATTATGTCTTCTAGTTACTATACTTCTATATCCCATTTTAAAATTAATCATGTTCCGTTATAACACGTAGTTCAGTCTAATTATTTGTGCTTTATTAAGTTCTTATCGATTCTAACAAATTGCAAGTGATTTTGGAGTTCCTACAAACGCAATCCACAGCTGCTGACGTGTACGAACTTTTCTAATAACTGTATCAATAAATTATTTTCAATAACATTCTTAATATCTTTATCTTTATTCTTTAACTTTATCAATTTCATTTAATTGAAATTTGTGTCAATTTATTAAACAGGTTATAATAAGAAGGATGAGGTTGTGTTTACAGACATTATGTCTGGCTCTCCTGGCACTGGCCATGGCCAGTGAGGATAAATCTGCCGATAAAGATATTGGAACTGTTGTTGGAATTGATTTAGGAACTACGTATTCATGGTATGTATAAGGCCTATTTTATATAACTATATTATATATAATATATATATATATATATATATATATATATATATATATATATAATATGGATTAATAAATCAACTATGAAATATGAATAAACAGCTCTTTTTTGCATTATTTAATATGTTTTACAAATGTTTTTAATCTTAGTTTGTGTCATCAACGTAATAATTTTATATTTAATATGAAACAGACTTAAAAGTCTGTATCTGATGCATGACTTATGACTTACTGATAGCAAACACCCACCTCAGTGGTTATTACCATAAGA
>NW_020537646.1:46677504-46694293 GCF_003426905.1 Ctenocephalides felis
GTTGTGTACTAATATGAGGAGGAGTAACTGACATACTAATATAATTTAGTTAAATGTAATTACTATAAATGTAATAAAATAATAATACAATGTCTGTCTTATTGGAAAATTAGTTTTTAACTTTACATATGATTTTAATAAGTTAATATTATCTGTAGTACTGGTTTTGACTCCATTATGACTTGCTTGTGGTGCAATATATTTGATCATAAGATCGTGTCTGATTTGTTGGCGGTGGTGGTTGTGTATATTGCTGATTGGCATTTGGTGGTTGACTATATTGATTATATGTGCCATAATAAGGTGGTTGTGTACTAATATGAGGAGGAGGAACTGACATACTATGCATTGGTGGAATATGGGGTAAAGTATTAATAATTGGTGGTATATTTTGCATAGAAGCAATTGGGGCAATGTTGGGTGGTGGTAAATTATTATATGTATTACTGTAATTGGATACTGGATTAAAATGCTGTACAGAATAATTAGTCCCTTGTGTCTCATTCAAATTAGTTGTATTCACATTGGTTGGTGCGTTAGTATCTTGTATTGGTACTGTTATAAGATTTGTGCGCATTGGTGTTGATGATATCATGGGATAAGAATTTCTTTGACGGTTCTCTGTTTGCGAAGCTGGGTTAATATTTGATGGATGCACCCTAGTGTCAGACTTCCTTAAAATCTGCGGAGGCTTTGCTTCTATAGGAGCAGGCAGCTTAATATGAATATTAGTAGTTTCTTGTGCAGAATGGGTAACAGACACTGATGAATTAATATGCCTGTGATTGATGTGTGCCTGTAAATCACGCTGTGAAAGGTATGTTCTTCTGCAACCAGTATTTCCATACCTCGTTCCACCATATGTACACATGAAGACTGTTCCTAAGCCAGTTTGCTCAACTCGACAAACTTTATCATGGCACCTAGGACAAGTCTTTGGTTCTGCCTTAGCACATTTCAGGCAAAAATATATGTTTACATGGTATCATACGACCGTAGATTAAAATTGGTTTATTGCACTGATCACATGTTGAATCATAGGATTCAATACTTTTTCACCTTGAAGACTTACTTTTTGTGATCCCATTGCAACCGTAACATTGGTTCTGGAGGACCTCTTTGAATCGTGGTAAAAGTAGGAGCTTCAAGTTGTGAAATCTGCTTCTAAATCAATTTTGGGCGCCACGTTTTCATTGTTTTCGACTTCTTGCTGTTCCTGAGGATCAGATTCACTAACAACTGTAGGAGCATCTTGTGTGATTTGCTCTGAAGGAGATTGTTCTTCTATTGATTCTTCATCTGATGAAATTACTTTTGAAGCTTTGCGTCCCCTGCCTCTGCCACGACCTCGCGCACGACCTCTACCACGGCCCCTTCCCCTACTGCTTCTACCACGCTTAGAGCCTTCTTCGCTTACCATATTCAATTACAGATGCTAAGGTTTACAATCAGAAGACACAAATGTAAATACGATTAAATAAAATTTTGTTAAAGTTTGAAATCACTGTTTTGCTGAATGAAGTTCATCCTTCCACGTCAATGTCAGCGATACAAACACAAATTGAAGGTACAATAACAATTAAATTATATATAATATAAAATGATGAAATTTATTATGTACTGTCTAACAAAATAATTCATTCAGTCATTTTGACAGATCATAACAAAGCAAGCCATACACTTCTTTACTTAGATACTTTAGAGAATACTCGCGCATAGATAAAAGCATAGATACAAGAGGAGTATATAGATCGCTCTTTCGGGCCATATTTCGTTGCCACGTTGCCACATTCCTGTGTTAGTTGAAGCCCCTCTCTACAGAGGGCACTAGTCGCCTGAACGGGTGCATATAAAAAATACTATAAAAATGAACCAAAATCATATAGAGTATATAGAATATAGATCGCTCTTTCGGGCCATACTTTGTTGCCACATTCCTGTGTTAGTTGAAGCCCCTCTATACAGAGGGCACTAGTCGCCTGAACGGGTGCGTATAAAAATACTATAAAAATGAACCAAAATTATATGGACCGTTTTAATTTAAAATTTAAAAAAAGAAAATTGAAAAATAAAGAAAATTAAATTTTTAGAAGCATTTATTTTTCACAAAAACATTCTACATTATATCTACATAGTAGTTTTATTTATAAACAATGCACACATAGCATAGAAATGTACATAATTAAATTAATTAAATGTACATAAATATCTACAATGTATATATATATATATATATATATATATATATATATATATATATATATATATGATTTAGTAGTTAATTTTGATGTTGAAATATATGAGTGAGTTCTTGAGGGCGATACATCAAACAAAGAAAATGCAAAGATTTATAAAATAATCTCTAATTTCAAACGTTTCGACATTCAATTTAATGTCATCATCAGTGGATCTAAAAACAGTATAAAAATTAATATAACTATTCATTATAAAATATGTGGATTGGTATAAAAGCTATAGATATAAGAAAAAAATTAACAGAACAGCAACACTTAACAACAAACAGAATATAAAAGAGAGAAAAGGTAATAGAATCTAGATATTAAATAAATAAAGAGGAAAAAAGAATATATATATAAATATATACACATACATATACATACATATACATACATATATATATACATACACATATACATATAAATACACAAACACATTGAATGTGTAAGGTTAGGTAAGGTTAGGTAGTAAGCGGTATTCACTATGTGCGAAAAGCATAAAAATATACATAAATGTTCACGCTATCTACAATGTATATTATATATATATATATATATATATATTTATATGTAACATCGTATATGATTACAATAAATGGTAGTAAGGTTTATAAACTATGTACGAAAATGAATATATATTAGTTGAAAAAATAATAATGTACAGAAATATGATAATATTATCAAAATGAAAATGATAAAAATAAATGAGTGGATAATCTAATAGGATATTAAAAATGTATTTTATGTTGTATTTATATGTAACATCATATATGATTACAATAAATGGTAGTAAGTATCTATGGGTAGTAAGCATAGATGCATAAGCATAAATCGCTATCTCGGGCGATTTGACGTTACACCCATTTTAATTTACGAATTGATCACAACATGGCAGCACATGTACATACAGTTAACCCCTGGTATTACTTCTACATTAGTACATATAATCAATATAGCCAAAAAATCTGAAAAAGATTTAATATTTGAAATAAAAACAAAACATACGAAATACAAAATATATTTTCAAATATATCACAGACATATTTTTGAAGAATTATATAAAATTATTATATAAACTAAACATAAATTTTGCTATCTAATCAATCATTAATAAAGTTAAATTTGACGAAATCTTTGAATAGTTTCTGTATAAGTGTTTTTTTTAAACGTAAGTAACCAAAATCTTGAACTACTTTTAATTTATACCAATTGTAGCTCAAACCTATCTATCGATTTAATCCAGTTTTTATTGCAAGGAGGTTTAGTTAAAACTATAACTAAACTCTTGCTTTTTATAAACTGCCTGGTCTTTGTGTATGTTCTCTTAATTGAGACCATATCAAAATTCTTGCCCTTACATTTTACGTTTCCGGAATATTTGAAAACTTCTCAGAACATTGTATACTCTGTTGGAATTTATCCTTCAAATTATTGCATTGTTTGTTAATCCTTTTTAATCCCGGAACAAAAATTGATGTATCATACATCTTCTGGGTGTTAAAGCACTCCTACACCTTATTACTGCATTCTGCAGCAATTTGCAACTACCACCAAAGACTTCTATTCAATATATTGTTATATCATATTTGATTAATTAATTATTTTTGCTGCAATTATTACGAAAAAATACCTTTGCGGAAAACTGGTATCAGAATAGGTGACTCTTAACCTGCACTCATCCTGCATTTTACAAGGTTTTTAGGCTTTCATCTCCTAACTAAGGACATAAGATTCATTTATTAATATTTTTTTGCAACTGGATTAAAGTATTTAGAGTTATAATTATTTGGCCTCGTCCTTAGAGCTGCAGATTGTTCTCCTGGTCTGCTTAAGAGCATTCTTCAGTGACCTGAGAACTATTCTGTGATTGCCGTAAAAGAGACACTTCTAATTGGTTTCGATTTCAAATTATCTTTGATTTTTGCCACAAACCAAAGAGTTTGTGGCAAACTCATCTATTAAAGGATTATTCACCTTCCGCACCCAAATTGAAAGCATCTAGAACATTTTAATAATATTTTCATGATACATATTTATTATATGCATAATACATCATTATATACATACCGAAAAGACATACATGTTTCTAATATTTTTGGAGTTATCACAATTTGGCACATTACACTTTACCATTTTAACTTAATAATAAATAAAAAAAGTATTCACCAAAACATAATTATATATAAACAATCACATAAAAAAAAAGAGTGCGCGTAAGGATCACACGCGATTGAAGTAAAACTTTTAATATTGTATGAGTAGGCAATTAAGATAAAAATAAAAAAAACATCATATTTGAATTTTAAAAATCATCTTTTAATAATCATATAACATCAATAATAATAAGATCTCCTGAGCATCGGCACAGCTGTCCTACTGATATTAAGAGTTTGAATATGATGTGAAGCTTTCTTCCTAATTTTGTTACCTATCTTACCGGGAAATTCAAACCATAAACGTAGAAGTTCATCATTATCGCCACGTTCTATGTACACTAATTTTCCCACACAACCATTAGCTAAGCCATCACTTACATCAATATTAGTTGTTATAATGTAAAATTTATTCAGAACTAAAATTATTTCATACGGCAAACCCCCGGTATCAATAACCGATTTTTGTGAAACTGCTGACGAATGTATGATTGTTGATCTGTCGCATGGCAACCTACATAAATATCCGTGGCAGTAGATATTATTTTGTCTTCAACGAGATTCAGTATAAATTTATTATATTCCATGATACATTTATTCTCTAAGAAAAGTCTTATTCCATGAGGACATAATACAGCAACCTCTTCTTTTGTAAAAAAACGTGATTCAATTAATGCAAGTTCATATAGGGTTTAGCGCTCGACTTACGCATGACATGACGGGAGTGGATACTCGCGACATCAGCGCTTACGGCGTCGTAGTGTTCAACTACACGTTGGCATTTTCGTTGCATTTGTACGGATTTACACCCGTGTCGCGCCTAAAAATTTTTACACCCATATCGCGCCTAAAGAAGTTTTACTTCAACAAGTATAACATACATATCTTTACTTATCTATGATAACATAACTCAACTACAGCACGCGATGACAACTTATAGAAAATGGCGATCAAATCAATGTAGATCAAGCTAGATCAATGAAATTGTAAATCGTAGCGCCATCTTTCGATCAATTCGAATGCCAATCCATTTCAAAACACGGTAATCTACATTTGTTCGGAGATTACCGGCCAGAGGAACCGTGTACCCAGAGTGCCGTGTAAAGCGAGGGTCTACTGCATAGATAAATAAGCATAAAAGTCTACTGTAACGTCAAATTGCCAGATATACCGATCTATTCATGCTTATTTATCTATGGTCAGTGATTGCACCATAGATAAGTATACATAAATAGATCGCTATCTCAGACCATTTGACATTACCTCCATTTTACATTTTTACGATCTGCGATCTGAAGGAGGCAGCACTTGTACAGTATATAAATTAACCGCTGGTATTATTCTTAGATATGGTTCGCATACGTAATTTAAAATAAGAAAACCTAAATAATTTCTTATATTGGAAATGAGAAAAAAAACATACAAAATACAAAATATATTTTCAAATATATTACAAAAATTTTTACATGACAATTAAATTTTTTATAAATGTATTAATTACAAAATAATAAGTATTATAATTTTGCAATTATAAGTAACTATAAAAAAGTATTCACAATGGAATGATAAATGTACAAGAAACAATAAATATAAATTACTTATTGATCAACAATATATAACAACTGCACAGAGATTGTGTAGGAGCATTTACAATAAATTGATAAACTTAAAAGGAACGATCGATATGAATTACTCAATGATTAACAATATATAATAATTATTATATATTGTTGATCATTAAGTAATTCATATCGATCGTTCGATATGAATTACCTAATGATCAACAATATATAACAACTACACAGAGATTGTGTAGGAGCATTTACAATAAAATGATAAACTTAAAAGAAATGATCAATATTAATTACTTAATGATCAACAATATATAACAGCTACACATAAATATTGTAAAAGCTTTCATAAGTATAATGAATTTACACGAACTGACTTATATTAATTTCTTAATTACTTATAATAATATATTAAAAAGATAAAAACTCAGAAGAGAAAAGTAAAGAGTTTAAGTATATAGAGTATATACTATAGATAATGAAATAGTATATATAAAAGAAATGACAAATGATGAACAAATTCAAAAAGTAAATCCCACAGACATAAAATATATATATATATATATTCATAGATAAGTAAACATAATATATATATCGATATATATTGATATCATAATCAGTATATATTGATATCAAAATTGATAGAAAACTAAATTCCAAGAATTAAAATTCATTTATGAGTCATTCTTCTTTAACATTATCTTTGCATTTGATAGTTATTTTGCTTTCTAATCAATCATTACTAAAGCTGCATTCTACAAATTCTTAAATTTCTTATGATACGATTGTGTCAATAGAACAGTGCAGCGGTCCTTTTGACTGGCTTGTAGGCCTGTTAATTGAAGCAATATAACATTTCTTGTCCTTACATTTATTGTTTCCGGAATTTTAGGAGTATTTCTGAGCATTTTATACTCTGTTGCAATTTATACCTTAAATTATTGCATTGTTAGTCTATCCTTCTTAACTCCCTCAACATATAATGGATGTGTCATACATTTTACATGCCCTTGGTGTCAAGACACTCCTATGCTTAGTCACTACATTCTGCAGAAATTTGTATTCTCAAGAACATCTAATAAACATAACATGTTGTAATATAATATCAAGTCGTAATAGCATGTGGTATTTTAATTTTCAGAATTATTATAACTCTTTCCACTGGAGTTGCAGAGTGTTCTCTTTCTTATCAGATTGTCTTTCTCTTCTTATATTACTATGAAATATAGACATGAGAACTATTCTTTGAAATATACTTGGATATTTCTAATATGTTCACTTCATAAAGCCGGAAAGAAGTGCTTTTTTATATTATTTCTGAAGTTACCACAAGTTGGTGCGTTCCATTTTGCCAGATTAAATTTTACATAAATGTTTACTTGAATACAATTAATTACAGAAACAACACGCGAACCACAAACTTTGATAGAAAATGGCAAGAAAATTTTGAAACTGGTAGCGACATCTTTTTATCGCTAAAAATAGTAGTCTTTCCAATACAGGGTAATATCATAGACCTTATATACATATTATATATATATATATATATATATATATATATATATATATATTTATATACATATATATATATATATATATATATATATATATGTATTATAATATACATGTATTGTATAATTATATTATATTATATTATACATGCTATATAATTATATTATATTATATTATATATTATACTCTTCTTTTATCTATGTATACATGTATTGTATAAGGTCTATGGGTAATATACATTTGTTCGGAGATAACTCCCCATAGATTGCACATCGAACGTACCCGTCCATTATGTTTATTTATCTATGCATTAAACATTTCAAATGTTGGCGGTATTGTCTCATGACATTTTGTGAAGTTTATAGTGGGCGCATTAATGCCATTTGTTTTAAGCTAATTCAATTAATAGACTGCTATTTTTATTTTTGGACAAGGAAAACGGTGACTTGCATTTAAAATAATGGACGAATTGTTGTCCATCACAGGCCACCTAGAAAAAGATCAAATTTTGCTTCAACAGTTTTTAGAAAAGGTTGTAATAAAGTTAAAATGTTTATTTGAAAATTAGTAACTATAAATTATATTTTAGAACAAAAAAACATTTAGTTTTCCTTATCTTTATGAAAATGAAGTAGGTCAAAAGGTTTGGAATGTTTTATTTACAAACATAAATAACCTGTCATGTATTTCCATGCAACAAGTATGTCTAGCAGTTGTAAGGACATTAAGGTATAATTCTTTTCATAATATAATCAATATATAAAATCTAAATGTTTTCTTCTTTCAAAACAAATATTTATTAAATTTTACATTTATAAATATTTTGTATGTTTCAGGCACATTGCATATCTCCCTCTTCAGAAGCTGTTAAAAACATACAAAATTAATTTTATAATTTTATGCCCTTTTCAAATTATTTAGTGCCTGAAAAATTTCACTTTTTACCTTCGAAACATTGGAATAAAAAAACATGAATCATTCACTAAAATTAAATTATTTAATTCCTAAATTTTTTAATTTATATTAGTGAATTTAAGTTTTCTTAAATACAATATAAAAATAGTGAAGGTAATTAAAAATAGTATAAATGCATAAGAAAAATTTTGTTTGATTTCTAACAGTTCCTGACGAAGTCAACATTCCACATCCTCGAAACAGAAAACATTTATAAATAAAAAATAAATTTTTAAAAAAGGAGATTTAGTTCAGAAAAATAAAATTATAAATAATATTATAATATTAGAATGCAAATATTATAGAAAAAAATCACAGAAAATATATATATATATATATATATATATATATATATATATATATAATAAAATTGTTTCTTGGGCATCCATCCAGTAATTAAAAAACAGTTTTAATGAAAAATGTTTTTATTTTAAAAACATACGTTTCGGGTCTTGATTTGACCCATCTTCAGTGCATACAAATAAATTTTGAAAAACAACACAAAAACACAAAATTGCACGAAAAAATAAATAAAAGTGAAATAAAAAATTGATGAAACGTACAGTTATGAAAAATTTAAAAAAATTGTAAAATTAAAATAAATGATATATTTTATTATAAAAAAGCTTATTCCAAACGAACATGTTGTACGTTTCATCAATTTTTTATTTCACTTTTATTTATTTTTTTGTGCAATTTTGCGTTTTTGTGTTGTTTTTCAAAATTTATTTGTATGCACTGAAGATGGGTCAAATCAAGACCCGAAACGTATGTTCTTAAAATAAAAACATTTTTCATTAAAACTGTTTTTTAATTACTGGATGGATGCCCAAGAAACAATTTTATTATATTATTTCACCATCTGAAGAAAAACCTCTCGCTTTATATATATATATATATATATATATATATATATATATATATATATATGATTTAGTAGTTAAATATATATAGATTTAGTAGTTTAGATATATATATATATATATATTATATATATATATATATATGTATATATATATATATATATATATATATATATATATATATATATATATATATATATATATATATGATGATAGTTTTGTCGACGTTGATACGTATTTGTAATATTTTTGCAGCCCAACCGTCGAATTAAAAAAAGATTAAATAACAAAATTATTTATTCCATTAAACGTTTTGACACTTGATGTGTGTCATCATTCAGTAATCTAAAAAAACATATAACATAAATACACAGTTGATGATAAATATAAATATATAAAAGGAGGAAATTATTTATACCAAACCAGGAAAAACAACAG
The DNA here is from genome assembly GCF_003426905.1 of Ctenocephalides felis. Lineage (NCBI taxonomy): Eukaryota > Metazoa > Arthropoda > Insecta > Siphonaptera > Pulicidae > Ctenocephalides > Ctenocephalides felis. The sequence goes on from NW_020537646.1 coordinate 46,687,233, forward strand.
AAAACATTAATTATGATGTAAAATTGATTGTACACTAAATTTGTGTAAAATAATAAAATACTATTATATTAACAAACGAGAAATAGGAGGAGCAAATATTGCCTTCCTATATTTGATGTTATTGATAGCATCGCATTGTGGGCACTGTTCAAGGTTAAAAGTACAACGCAGTGTAGACGCGCACGTGTAATGGAAGATCGGGAGAGAGTTGCGAGAAACGAAAGGGGAAAGAGAAACAAAGAAGAAATATAACGAACGAAAGATTCTAAAACTGTATTGAATTACTTTTCATGAAATTAATGACTACTTTGCAACTGTCATGTAAGAGATGAGAGGAATTACGTTTGTTCACACAAGAAGTATTAAGGGATATAAGTAAAGATTCAACTATCTTTCTAAGGTCACAATTTTTTTCAATGTAAAGGATTGAAGGATTTGACATGTTAAAAGTGTGGTTCAGGTTTATCATATGTTCAGAGAGCATCGTTCTGAATTGATTTGGGTTTCTGGAATTATATATATGTTGATTAACCCTCTTGTATATATATTGGGAAGTTTCACCAATGTAACAACTATTGCAATCATTGCAGTCCAACCTGTGAACAGAATCAGTAGCCCTATCAGCGGGAGTTTTCGATTTAAGAGAAGAAAAAAGGCAATGGAAAGTGTTATCAAAACTGAAAACCAAAAGAAAACCTTCAGCGCCAAATAACTTTTTTAAAAAATAAGAAAAACTGTTTAAAAAGGGTAAACAAATAACACCTTTATATTTATCTAAAGAGAAAGAATTAAATTTTAAAAAAGAATTGTTAAGATAGGAAGAACTGTTTAAATTGTTTTGTAAAAACTCTAATTTATTTTTAATGACGTTATTAACTCCTTATCCTTCATATTTAGTTAATAACGTCATTAAAAATAGATTAGAGTTTTTACAAAACAATTTAAACAGTTCTTCCTATCTTAACAATTCTTTTTTAAAATTTAATTCTTCCTCTTTAGATAAATATAAAGGTGTTGTTTACCCTTTTTAAGCAGTTTTTCATATTTCTTAAAAAAGTTATTTGCCGCTGAAGGTTTTCTTTTGGTTTTCAGTTTTGACAACACTTTCCGTTGCCCTTTTTAACTTCCCGTAGGGTAAGTTATAGTAATCGCAAAAAAATCGAAAATGAAATTTTTTATATATCTTTACGTTTCAGAGGTTTCTGAACATTTTGGCATACCTTAGAAAAAATGGATGTATGTGAGTGTGTGTGTGTGTGTGTGTGTGTGTGTGTGTGTGTGTGTGTGTGCGTGTGTGTATGTATGTGCGGATACAAATTTTCGTCGACGATTTCGGGAACACGGATCAACCGATTTGAATAATTCAAAAAACATTCGATTCGTATTGACAAGGAGACGTGCTGATTAGTTTTTGGCGAAGGCAGGTCTAGCCGTTCCGGAGATACGGGGCAAAAAGTGCCGAGAACGGTAACTCAGTTTTTAAGAGAACGGAGCGTCCGATTTTAATAATTCAAAAAACATTTTACTTGTATCGACAAGATAAAGAATTGATCAAATTTTCATAAAGGCAGGTCTAGCGGTTTCGGAGATCTAACAAAAAAAGTAAAAAAAAGTGCCATTTGGCGGTCAAAAATGATCATTAGACATATGCACATCAAAATTTCAGATATTTTATAGAGATTTTAACAATAAGTATAAATTTTGTTTATTTTCCTATGGGTTCCGTATCAATGTTTACCCGTTAGACAGCGACGCCGCGCTTTATATTTTGTCTCTATGCAGTTAAAGCAGTACGATTGCTTTGAAAAACAAGTTCAGATCTTCCAAAATATGTCAAAATAAAAAAAACATTTCTTTAAAAAAAAAAAAAAAAATTTTTTTATAAAATTTTTTTTAAAAAAAATTTTAAAAAAAAAATTTTTTTTTTCAAAGAAAAGTAATTTTTTGTCCAATTTATAGTTTCTCAAAAATCTTATTTTTTCGAAGTAAATTTTTTTCAAAAATGTTAATCGTTTTTAAAAAAATAATAATTTTTGGTACGGGAAGTTCCAGCAATTTGCCTTAAGGCACGATGCCCTAATTGCCTCAAGACAGAATTCCACTTACAGCTAGTTCTTCTCTTAAATCGAAAACTCGCGCTGATAGGGTTGCTGATTCTGTTTACAGGTTGGACTGCAATGATTGCAATAGTTGTTACATTGGTGAAACTTCCCAATATATATACAAGAGGATTAATCAACATATATATAATTCCAGAAACCCAAATCAATTCAAAACGATGCTCTCTGAACATATGATAAACTTGAATCACACTTTTAACATGTCAGATCCTTCAATCCTTTACATTGAAAAAAATTGTGACCTTAGAAAGATAGTTGAATCTTTACTTACATCCCTTAATACTTCTTGTGTAAACAAACGTAATTCATCTCATCTCTTACATGACAGTGTCAAAGTAATCATTAATTTCATGAAAAGTAATTCAATACAGTTTTAGAATCTTTCGTTAGTTATATTTCTTCTTTGTTTCTCTTTCCCTTTTCGTTTCTCGCAACTCTCTCCCGATCTTCCATTACACGTGCGTGTCTACACTGCGTTGTACTTTTAACCATGAACAGTGCCCACAATGCAATGCTATCAATAACATCAAATATAGGAGGGCAATATGTGCTTCTCCTATTTCTCGTTTGTTAATATAATAGTATTCTGTTATTTTACACAAATTTAGTGTACAATCAATTTTACATCATAATTAATGTTTTTTGTTGTTTTTCCTGGTTTGGTATGTATAATTTCCTCCTTTTATATATTTATATTTATCATCAACTGTGTATTTATGTTATATGTTTTTTAGATTACTGAATGATGACACACATCAAGTGTCGAAACGTTTAATGGAATAAATCATTTTGTTATTTAATCTTTTTTTAATTCGACGGTTGGGCTGCAAAAATATTACAGATATATATATATATATATATATATATATATATATATATATATATATATATATATATATATTACAAATGTATTCTGAGTGGATAATAGATATTAATTTGGAAATATGAACAAACAACACTCTTTTTGCACTAATTTATTAAATAATAATTTTCACAAACGTTTCGAGACTAGGTTTGTCTCATCATCAGTGTGTTATAATTAAAAAAAATTTTTTTTTAGATTTCCATATTTTAAAAAAAATTTTTTAATTATAACACACTGATGATGAGACAAACCTAGTCTCAAAACGTTTGTGAAAATTATTATTTAATAAATTAGTGCAAAAAGAGTGTTGTTTGTTCATATTTCCAAATTAATATATATATATATATATATATATATATATATATATATATATTGTGAAACTAAACTTTTTAAACAGGCATCCATCCAGATATATAGATAAAGAAATCTATATTTTGTTTGATATGAATAAACATAAATTATATTTATAAAATTAAGGGGGTTGTTCTTTTTTTATTACAAAACATGCAAGATTTTTGTTTTTGTTTTTCTCGAAATGTATTCATCATAAAGACATGCAGTTTTGTTTAAACAAAAATTACAAAATCATAGAATATTAAGAAATTTTTTATTTTATTTTTTTTGCCGTCATTTTTTAACCAGGTGGCGCCAAAGTGGGCATTGCAAAATCGATCTCGTTTGCGGTGCCACAGATAAATCCGTTGCGCATCGCCTGAAACAAAAAAAAACGAAACTACGTTGAAGAAGAAGTTTGAATCCAGTCCCCCTACCAAAATGAAAGAAAAAAAGCAAGAAGGAAGAAAATGGCAGCTAATTGAAAAAAAAGTGTCAAAAAAGGCTATTTTTTGGGACGAGAAGGTTCGCAAAATTTTTTTGCGTAATGTTATCAAGTTGTTTGAGGTAGGGGGACTAGGTATTGCAGTGGTGAACAAATTAAAAAAAAATGCAAGTCGATCCGACTTGTAGTTTTTTTTTAATTTGTGGCACCGCATTGAAAAAAGTCAATTTGAGAAAAACGTATTTAAAGTTTTTAATATAATGTACTAAATACACTATTTAATTCATTGTACGAAATACACGATGGTGTTCAAAGATGCTGACACATTAAAAAGGTCATGTGCATGAGGTATTATAATGAAAAAGAGGCAGCTGGCATACAATAGCTCGCGGAACGATAAAAAACGCTTCAGAAGGTCATACGTATAGAGATATATATATATCTATAACTTCGTCAAAAAAATAGATATTGAGATGATTTTTTTTTTAAATAATTCTAAGGTTTTTAGCTTTCATAATATCAAAAAATCTCAAAACCGAAACAAATAAAAATAAAAAAAGAACAACCCCCTTAATTGAAAGGACAAATAATAAATTTCTTTTTAATTAATTTTATGAATATGGTTCATATTTATTTTTATTATTTTTTGACCTTATATATACCTTATGTTAGATTTATCTTTTTGTATTTTTGTATTTTATACTTGTGTTATGTTAAATTCGAATATTCTTTCTTTCTTACTTTTTGTAGTTTTTGTAGGGATATGAAACATATTTTTTTTTTTTTAATTTCAATAATTATTACAACTGCTAAATTATTAACATCAAGTAATATTGATAAATAATAATATAAATATCCGTAATATGATTTGATATAAAATATAAGCAAATAATAATGAAAATAAAATTAATAATTAATATAAATAAAATTTCTGAAACATATGGACCATTAAATTCACCCTAACAAACAAAATATAGTTTTCTTTATCTTTATTATCTGGATGGTTGCCTGTCAAAATATCAACATATTTATCACCATCTGAAATAATTATCACACACACACACACAATATATATATATATATATATATATATGTAATGTATATATATATATATATATATATATATATATATATATATATATATATATATTAGAGATGGGTAACTCACTCCGGAGTTATCATTCAGATGCAACTCCTCCCTCGGAGTGAATCCGAGTGGAGTTGTTACACAGGATTTGTCATATCCGACTTTCCTAAACTGGTATTAACGTAAGTATCTGTTAACTCGTGCAGACATTTACTGTTTTTGGCGTTTTTGCTTTGGGAAGAAAGCGGTCGCTTTCTCGTCTCATAGGCAGTTTTATGACCTTTTAGGTATGAAACTGAACATAATACCATTGTGTATTTTCCAGAAAATACAAAAATATTACTTCAAAGATACAGAACAATGAAATTGTGTTCAAGTGCTCAAATGTATAATTTATTGAATTACTATTCATGGGGGTCATATTTCTAACTATGACAATCTTTGGCCGTGAATGACGGCAATCAGGAATATACATACCGAAAAATATACGAAACGAAATACATTTAATCTGGTTTTACCATAGGCTGAAATAACAATACTTTAGAGTGCAAAATTTATCAGTGATATCATTGGTATTTAACACGTTCACGCCGGGGCCGATTTTTGCATACTTTGTTATGTGACGGCCGCACAAAGAACGATACCCTTATCGGGCGGCGTGCATTTTCTTGCACGATCAGGATTATTTCTTTAGATGAGATTATTTTATTATAAGGATTTAACTCTGCTGATATTTGAACCTTTTATTTTATAAAAGGTAGAATTATAAAGCTTAGTGTAGAAACGCGGTTAGACTGACCGTTTTTACCTGTAAACTGCCGTTAGTTTTATTTTCGAATATATCCATTGTTGTTAGATGGAATAATCTTGCACCTGACTCATTTTATAAATTTCTTTATAAACCAACATTATTCATAATAATATTTTATTGCCTAAATGTTGCTTTGACAATCATTATTACAAAGTAGTATACATAGTGTTGGTTGTGGTTTTTATTTTCGTATGTCTAAAAATATCAACATGGATATAATACTGAGTGACTGTGATGAATATGTAAATATGAGTAGAAAAAGGGCATCAAGATTACGGATACTTTCTTCATCTTCAGATGAAGAAGATTTTTGTGTAAATAGTGAGGTGGATGATTGTTTTACTGATAATGATAATTTGGTGTCGAAATCAATAAATGAGAGTGTCGATGACGAATGGCAAGGCATAGGTGAAAAAGCTTCTACAATAATTGAGTATTCGGGAAATGAGGAATTTTTACATGAAGGTATTGAATGTGATGACGCTTTTGCTTCATATAAACTTTTTTTTGCGGATCACATATTAGATATAATTATTGAAGAAACGAATAAGTATGCTACACAATGTCTAACTAATTCATCATCTTGTAACAGAATGCATCGGCAGCCTTGGCAGTATGTTACAAGGGATGAAATGAATACTTTCATAGGCATATTACTTATCATGGGTATCGTGCAGTTACCAGAAATTTGATTGTACTGGTCTAAAAACAACATGTACGCAAACACTAGAATAAAAAATGCAATGAGACGTGATCGTTTTTTAGCCATACTCAAGTTTTTACATTTTTCTGATAATACCACAGCTACTCCAGACAAATTATACAAAATTCGTAAAATTGTAGATGCCATTGTTCATACATTCAAAAGTTCCGTTAGACCTGGTCAACAAATTGTTATCGATGAGAGCATGGTTCCTTGGAGAGCACGTCTAGGTTTCCGTCAATACATCCCAGGAAAGCGACATAAATATGGCGTAAAATTATATAAATTATGTTTACCCGAAGGATATACGCATAATATCGAAATATATGCCGGAAAAAATGGAACGATGATTGAAAAATGCCACTCTCAAGATGTGGTAATGAGATTGCTGAACGGCTTGCTATTTGAGGGGCGCACTCTTTTCATCGATAGTTTTTACACTATTGTTGCTTTAGTTAAACTTCTTTTAGATAATATTACATTTATGTGTGGTACCGTGAAAATTAACAGAAAGAATTTACCACCCCAAGCAAAAGAAAAACAAAAACGTGGTGAATTGTTGGCTCTGGAAAATCGCAGCGGAATCAAATTTTTAAAATGGACGGACAAAAGACCAGTGTGCATGCTGACCACTGCAAATCATCATCAATGCCAATTTATAGAAGCAGCAAATGGCAAAATAAAGCCCGATGTGTAT